>NW_027189134.1:3305261-3605261 GCF_040958095.1 Procambarus clarkii
GACAATGTTGTTTCCAATACAAATGATAAAAATCAATGTGTTTTCATTAGAATTAACTAAAATGTTCCTGATTTTCCGTTTATATTACCGATGGAAGATGTACACGAAAATCGCTCTATTCCGGCTGAAACGTCGATATATGCAATAAAAACAGAACTTCTCCCCTTTTCAATATCTTACTCAGTATTTTAACGAGAAACAAATAGATGATTGAAAATGAAGTATTTAAGGTTATTATCAATTATGTGTTTGCATAATTTTTGTCGTATATATATGAATTAATACCTATAGACTGAAAATTCACAAAAACGTGGAAAACGGCAAAATATTGCCTAATTCGATGATATTTTGTTTAAGTCGCATAAAGGAAAAGGGGAAGATAAACGTCAAAATATTGCTAAATTCGATGATTTTTCGTACAAAACAAAATGCAAGAAAACTTGCTTAAAATGAAATATTATGCGAAATTCTGAGATTTGAAGGCCAAATCACATATCGTGATACTACATGAAATAGAATCGAAATATTGGTAAAAATGAATATATTTACGTAGTATCAAACTACATGAAAAACGTGAAAAAAGTCACTATTTAACCATATTTGAGGATTTTATCTTCAAATCATAGAGAGAGGTTTCGTATTATTTAGATCCAAGAAAAGACTTGCTGTTTTCAATGCTGTTTCCAATACAAATGATAAAAATCAATGTGTTTTCATTAGAATTAACTAAAATGTTCCTGATTTTCCGTTTATATTACCGAGGGAAGATGTACACGTAAAACCGCTCTAATCCGGCTGAAACGTCGATATATGCAATAAAAACCGAACTTCTCCCCTTTTCTATATTTTACTCAGTATTTTAACGAGAAACAAATAGATGATTGAAAATGAAGTATTTAAGGTTATTACCTAATTAATTATAGGTTTGCATCATTTTTATCGTATATATATGAATATATACGATAAAAATAGGCTAAACCCATAGACTTAAAATTCACAAAAACGTGGAAAACGGCAAAATATTGCCTAATTCGATGATATTTTGTTTAAGTCACATAAAGGAAAAGGGGATGATAAACGTCAAAATATTGCTAAATTCGATGATTGTTCGTACAAAACAAAAGGCAAGAAAACTTGCTTAAAATGCAATATTATGCGAAATTCTGAGATTTGAAGGCCAAATCACATATCGTGATACTACATGAAATAGAATCGAAATATTGGTAAAAATGAATATATTTACGTAGTATCAAACTACATGAAAAACGTGAAAAAAGTCACCATTTAACCATATTTGAGGATTTTAACTTCAAATCATAGAGCGAGGTTTCGTATTATTTAGATCCAAGAAAAGATATATGACAATGTTGTTTCCAATACAAATGATAAAAATCAATGTGTTTTCATTACAATTAACTAAAATGTTCCTGATTTTCCGTTTATATTACCGAGGGAATATGTACACGTAAAACCGCTCTAATCCGGCTGAAACGTCAATATATGCAATAAAAACCGAACTTCTCCCCTTTTCAATATCTTACTCAGTATTTTACCGAGAAACAAATAGATGATTGAAAATGAAGTATTTAAGGTTATTCTCTAATCAATTATGTGTTTGCATAATTTTTATCGTATATATATGAATTAATACCTATAGACTGAAAATTCACAAAAACGTGGAAAACGGCAAAATATTGCCTAATTCGATGATATTTTGTTTAAGTCACATAAAAGAAAAGGGGATGATAAACGTCAAAATATTGCTATATTCGATGATTTTTCGTACGAAACAAAATGCAAGAAAACTAGCTTAAAATGCAATATTATGCGAAATTCTGAGAGTTGAAGGCCAAATCACATATCGTGATACTACATGAAATAGTATCGAAATATTGGTAAAAATGAATATATTTACGTAATATCAAACTACATGAAAAACGTGAAAAAAGTCAATATATAACCATATTTGAGGATTTTAACTTCAAATCATAGAGCGAGGTTTCGTATTATTTAGATCTAAGAAAAGACATAAGACAATGTTGTTTCCAATACAAATGATAAAAATCAATGTGTTTTCATTACAATTAACTAAAATGTTCCTGATTTTCCGTTTATATTACCGAGGGAAGATGTACACGTAAAACCGCTCTAATCCGGCTGAAACGTCGATATATGCAATAAAAACAAAACTTCTCCCCTTTTCAATATCTTACTCAGTATTTTAACGAGAAACAAATAGTTGATTGAAAATGAAGTATTTAAGGTTATTATCTAATCAATTATGTGTTTGCATCATTTTTATCGTATATATAATGAATTAATACCTATAGACTGAAAATTCACAAAAACGTGGAAAAACGGCAAAATATTGCGTAATTCGATGATATTTTGTTTAAATCAAATAAAGGAAAAGGGGATGATAAACGTCAAAATATTGCTAAATTCGATGATTTTTCGTACGAAATAAAATGCAAGAAAACTTGCTTAAAATGCAATATTATGCGAAATTCTGAGATTTGAAGGCCAAATCACATATCGTGATACTACATGAAATAGAATCGAAATATTGGTAAAAATGAATATATTTACGTAGTATCAAACTACATGAAAAACGTGAAAAAAGTCACCATTTAACCATATTTGAGGATTTTAACTTCAAATCATAGAGCGAGGTTTCGTATTATTTAGATCCAAGAAAAGACATATGACAATGTTGTTTCCAATACAAATGATAAAAATCAATGTGTTTTAATTACAATTAACTAAAATGTTCCTGATTTTCCGTTTATATTACCGAGGGAAGATGTACACGTAAAACCGCTCTAATCGGGCTGAAACGTCGATATATGCAATAAAAACCGAACTTCTCCCCTTTACAATATCTTACTCAGTATTTTAACGAGAAACAAATAGATGATTGAAAATGAAGTATTTAAGGTTATTATCTAATCAATTATGTGTTTGCATAATTTTTATCGTATATATATGAATTAATACCCATATACTGAAAATTCACAAAAACGTGGAAAACGGCAAAATATTGCCTAATTCGATGATATTTTGTTTATGTCATATAAAGGAAAAGGGGATGATAAACGTCAAAATATTGCTAAATTCGATGATTTTTCGTACGAAACAAAATGCAAGAAAACTTGCTTAAAATGCAATATTATGCGAAATTCTGAGATTTGAAGGCCAAATCACATATCGTGATACTACATGAAATAGTATCGAAATATTGGTAAAAATGAATATATTTACGTAATATCAAACTACATGAAAAACGTGAAAAAAGTCAATATATAACCATATTTGAGGATTTTAACTTCAAATCATAGAGCGAGGTTTCGTATTATTTAGATCTAAGAAAAGACATATGACAATGTTGTTTCCAATACAAATGATAAAAATCAATGTGTTTTCATTACAATTAACTAAAATGTTCCTGATTTTCCGTTTATATTACCGAGGGAAGATGTACACGTAAAACCGCTCTAATCGGGCTGAAACGTCGATATATGCAATAAAAACCGAACTTCTCCCCTTTACAATATCTTACTCAGTATTTTAACGAGAAACAAATAGATGATTGAAAATGAAGTATTTAAGGTTATTATCTAATTAATTATAGGTTTGCATCATTTTTATCGTATATATATGAATATATACGATAAAAATTGTCTAAACCCATAGACTTAAAATTCACAAAAACGTGGAAAACGGCAAAATATTGCCTAATTCGATGATATTTTGTTTAAGTCACATAAAGGAAAAGGGGATGATAAACGTCAAAATATTGCTAAATTCGATGATTGTTCGTACGAAACAAAAGGCAAGAAAACTTGCTTAAAATGCAATATTATGCGAAATTCTGAGATTTGAAGGCCAAATCACATATCGTGATACTACATGAAATAGAATCGAAATATTGGTAAAAATGAATATATTTACGTAGTATCAAACTACATGAAAAACGTGAAAAAAGTCACCATTTAACCATATTTGAGGATTTTAACTTCAAATCATAGAGCGAGGTTTCGTATTATTTAGATCCAAGAAAAGACATATGACAATGTTGTTTCCAATACAAATGATAAAAATCAATGTGTTTTCATTACAATTAACTAAAATGTTCCTGATTTTCCGTTTATATTACCGAGGGAATATGTACACGTAAAACCGCTCTAATCCGGCTGAAACGTCAATATATGCAATAAAAACCGAACTTCTCCCCTTTTCAATATCTTACTCAGTATTTTACCGAGAAACAAATAGATGATTGAAAATGAAGTATTTAAGGTTATTCTCTAATCAATTATGTGTTTGCATAATTTTTATCGTATATATATGAATTAATACCTATAGACTGAAAATTCACAAAAACGTGGAAAACGGCAAAATATTGCCTAATTCGATGATATTTTGTTTAAGTCACATAAAGGAAAAGGGGATGATAAACGTCAAAATATTGCTAAAGTCGATGATTTTTCGTACGAAACAAAATGCAAGAAAACTAGCTTAAAATGCAATATTATGCGAAATTCTGAGAGTTGAAGGCCAAATCACATATCGTGATACTACATGAAATAGTATCGAAATATTGGTAAAAACGAATATATTTACGTAAAATCAAACTACATGAAAAACGTGAAAAAAGTCAAAATATAACCATATTTGAGGATTTTAACTTCAAATCAGAGAGCGAGGTTTCGTATTATTTAGATCCAAGAAAAGACATATGACAATGTTGTTTCCAATACAAATGATAAAAATCAATGTGTTTTCATTACAATTAACTAAAATGTTCCTGATTTTCCGTTTATATTACCGAAGGAAGATGTACACGTAAAACCGCTCTAATCGGGCTGAAACGTCGATATATGCAATAAAAACCGAACTTCTCCCCTTTACAATATCTTACTCAGTATTTTAACGAGAAACAAATAGATGATTGAAAATGAAGTATTTAAGGTTATTATCTAATCAATTATGTGTTTGCATAATTTTTATCGTATATATATGAATTAATACCCATATACTGAAAATTCAGAAAAACGTGGAAAACGGCAAAATATTGCCTAATTCGATGATATTTTGTTTAAGTCACATAAAGGAAAAGGGGATGATAAACGTCAAAATATTGCTAAATTCGATGATTTTTCGTACGAAACAAAATGCAAGAAAACTTGCTTAAAATGCAATATTATGCGAAATTCTGAGATTTGAAGGCCAAATCACATATCGTGATACTACATGAAATAGTATCGAAATATTGGTAAAAATGAATATATTTACGTAATATCAAACTACATGAAAAACGTGAAAAAAGTCACTATTTAACCATATTTGAGGATTTTATCTTCAAATCATAGAGAGAGGTTTCGTATTATTTAGATCCAAGAAAAGACTTATGACAATGCTGTTTCCAATACAAATGATAAAAATCAATGTGTTTTCATTAGAATTAACTAAAATGTTCCTGATTTTCCGTTTATATTACCGAGGGAAGATGTACACGTAAAACCGCTCTAATCCGGCTGAAACGTCGATATATGCAATAAAAACCGAACTTCTCCCCTTTTCTATATTTTAGTCAGTATTTTAACGTGAATCAAATAGATGATTGAAAATGAAGTATTTAAGGTTATTATCTAATTAATTATAGGTTTGCATCATTTTTATCGTATATATATGAATATATACGATAAAAATTGTCTAAACCCATAGACTTAAAATTCACAAAAACGTGGAAAACGGCAAAATATTGCCTAATTCGATGATATTTTGTTTAAGTCACATAAAGGAAAAGGGGATGATAAACGTCAAAATATTGCTAAATTCGATGATTTTTCGTACGAAACAAAATGTAAGAAAACTTGCTTAAAATGCAATATTATGCGAAATTCTGAGATTTGAAGGCCAAATCACATATCGTGATACTACATGAAATAGTATCGAAATATTGGTAAAAATGAATATATTTACGTAATATCAAACTACATGAAAAACGTGAAAAAAGTCAATATATAACCATATTTGAGGATTTTAACTTCAAATCATAGAGCGAGGTTTCGTATTATTTAGATCTAAGAAAAGACATATGACAATGTTGTTTCCAATACAAATGATAAAAATCAATGTGTTAACATTACAATTAACTAAAATGTCCCTGATTTTCCGTTTATATTACCGAGGGAAGATGTACACGTAAAACCGCTCTAATCCGGCTGAAACGTCGATATATGCAATAAAAACAGAACTTCTCCCCTTTTCAATATCTTACTCAGTATTTTAACGAGAAACAAATAGTTGTTTGAAAATGAAGTATTTAAGGTTATTATCTAATCAATTATGTGTTTGCATCATTTTTATCGTATATATAATGAATTAATACCTATAGACTGAAAATTCACAAAAACGTGGAAAAACGGCAAAATATTGCGTAATTCGATGATATTTTGTTTAAATCAAATAAAGGAAAAGGGGATGATAAACGTCAAAATATTGCTAAATTCGATGATTTTTCGTACGAAACAAAATGCAAGAAAACTTGCTTAAAATGCAATATTATGCTAAATTCTGAGCTTTGAAGGCCAAATCACATATCGTGATACTACATAAAATAAAATCGAAATATTGGTATAAATGAATATATTTACGAAGTATCAAACTACATGAAAAACGTGAAATAAGTCAATATTTAACCATATTTGAGGATTTTAACTTCAAATCATAGAGCGAGGTTTCGTATTATTTAGATCCAAGAAAAGACATATGACAGTGTTGTTTCCAATACAAATGATAAAAATCAATGTGTTTTCATTACAATTAACTAAAATGTTCCTGATTTTCTGTTTATATTACCGAGGGAAGATGTACACGTAAAACCGCTCTAATCCGGCTGAAACGTCGGATGTTATGCAATAAAAACAGAACTTCTCCCCTTTTCAATATCTTACTGAGTATTTTAACGAGAAACAAATAGTTGATTGAAAATGAAGTATTTAAGGTTATTATCTAATCAATTATGTGTTTGCATCTTTTTTATCGTATATATAATGAATTAATACCTATAGACTGAAAATTCACAAAAACGTGGAAAAACGGCAAAATATTGCGTAATTCGATGATATTTTGTTTAAATCAAATAAAGGAAAAGGGGATGATAAACGTCAAAATATTGCTAAATTCGATGATTTTTCGTACGAAACAAAATGCAAGAAAACTTGCTTAAAAAGCAATATTATGCGAAATTCTGAGATTTGAAGGCCAAATCACATATCGTGATACTACATGAAATAGAATCGAAATATTGGTAAAAATGAATATATTTACGTAGTATCAAACTACATGAAAAACGTGAAAAAAGTCACCATTTAACCATATTTGAGGATTTTAACTTCAAATCATAGAGCGAGGTTTCGTATTATTTAGATCCAAGAAAAGACATATGACAATGTTGTTTCCAATACAAATGATAAAAATCAATGTGTTTTCATTACAATTAACTAAAATGTTCCTGATTTTCCGTTTATATTACCGAGGGAAGATGTACACGTAAAACCGCTCTAATCGGGCTGAAACGTCGATATATGCAATAAAAACCGAACTTCTCCCCTTTACAATATCTTACTCAGTAGTTTAACGAGAAACAAATAGATGATTGAAAATGAAGTATTTAAGGTTATTATCTAATCAATTATGTGTTTGCATAATTTTTATCGTATATATATGAATTAATACCTATATACTGAAAATTCACAAAAACGTGGAAAACGGCAAAATATTGCCTAATTCGATGATATTTTGTTTATGTCACATAAAGGAAAAGGGGATGATAAACGTCAAAATATTGCTAAATTCGATGATTTTTCGTACGAAACAAAATGCAAGAAAACTTGCTTAAAATGCAATATTATGCGAAATTCTGAGATTTGAAGGCCAAATCACATATCGTGATACTACATGAAATAGGATCGAAATATTGGTAAAAATGAATATATTTACGTAATATCAAACTACATGAAAAACGTGAAAAAAGTCAATATATAACCATATTTGAGGATTTTAACTTCAAATCATAGAGCGAGGTTTCGTATTATTTAGATCTAAGAAAAGACATATGACAATGTTGTTTCCAATACAAATGATAAAAATCAATGTGTTTTCATTACAATTAACTAAAATGTTCCTGATTTTCCGTTTATATTACCGAGGGAAGATGTACACGTAAAACCACTCTAATCGGGCTGAAACGTCGATATATGCAATAAAAACCGAACTTCTCCCCTTTACAATATCTTACTCAGTATTTTAACGAGAAACAAATAGATGATTGAAAATGAAGTATTTAAGGTTATTATCTAATCAATTATGTGTTTGCATAATTTTTATCGTATATATATGAATTAATACCCATATACTGAAAATTCACAAAAACGTGGAAAACGGCAAAATATTGCCTAATTCGATGATATTTTGTTTAAGTCACATAAAGGAAAAGGGGATGATAAACGTCAAAATATTGCTAAATTCGATGATTTTTCGTACGAAACAAAATGCAAGAATTATGCTTAAAATGCAATATTATGCGAAATTCTGAGATTTGAAGGCCAAATCACATATCGTGATACTACATGAAATAGTATCGAAATATTGGTAAAAATGAATATATTTACGTAATATCAAACTACATGAAAAACGTGAAAAAAGTCAATATATAACCATATTTGAGGATTTTAACTTCAAATCATAGAGCGAGGTTTCGTATTATTTAGATCTAAGAAAAGACATATGACAATGTTGTTTCCAATACAAATGATAAAAATCAATGTGTTTTCATTACAATTAACTAAAATGTTCCTGATTTTCCGTTTATATTACCGAGGGAAAATGTACACGTAAAACCGCTCTAATCCGGCTGAAACGTCGATATATGCAATAAAAACAGAACTTCTCCCCTTTTCAATATCTTACTCAGTATTTTAACGAGAAACAAATAGTTGATTGAAAATGAAGTATTTAAGGTTATTATCTAATCAATTATGTGTTTGCATCATTTTTACCGTATATATAATGAATTAATACCTATAGACTGAAAATTCACAAAAACGTGGAAAAACGGCAAAATATTGCCTAATTCGATGATATTTTGTTTAAATCAAATAAAGGAAAAGGGGATGATAAACGTCAAAATATTGCTAAATTCGATGATTTTTCGTACGAAACAAAATGCAAGAAAACTTGCTTAAAATGCAATATTATGCTAAATTCTGAGCTTTGAAGGCCAAATCACATATCGTGATACTACATGAAATAAAATCGAAATATTGGTAAAAATGAATATATTTACGAAGTATCAAACTACATGAAAAACGTGAAATAAGTTAATATTTAACCATATTTGAGGATTTTAACTTCAAATCATAGAGCGAGGTTTCGTATTATTTAGATCCAAGAAAAGACATATGACAGTGTTGTTTCCAATACAAATGATAAAAATCAATGTGTTTTCATTACAATTAACTAAAATGTTCCTGATTTTCTGTTTATATTACCGAGGGAAGATGTACACATACAACCGCTCTAATCCGGCTGAAACGTCGATATATGCAATAAAAACAGAACTTCTCCCCTTTTCAATATCTTACTGAGTATTTTAACGAGAAACAAATAGTTGATTGAAAATGAAGTATTTAAGGTTATTATCTAATCAATTATGTGTTTGCATCATTTTTATCGTATATATAATGAATTAATACCTATAGACTGAAAATTCACAAAAACGTGGAAAAACGGCAAAATATTGCGTAATTCGATGATATTTTGTTTAAATCAAATAAAGGAAAAGGGGATGATAAACGTCAAAATATTGCTAAATTCAATGATTTTTCGTACGAAACAAAATGAAAGAAAACTTGCTTAAAAAGCAATATTATGCGAAATTCTGAGATTTGAAGGCCAAATCACATATCGTGATACTACATGAAATAGAATCGAAATATTGGTAAAAATGAATATATTTACGTAGTATCAAACTACATGAAAAACGTGAAAAAAGTCACCATTTAACCATATTTGAGGATTTTAACTTCAAATCATAGAGCGAGGTTTCGTATTATTTAGATCCAAGAAAAGACATATGACAATGTTGTTTCCAATACAAATGATAAAAATCAATGTGTTTTCATTACAATTAACTAAAATGTTCCTGATTTTCCGTTTATATTACCGAGGGAAGATGTACACGTAAAACCGCTCTAATCGGGCTGAAACGTCGATATATGCAATAAAAACCGAACTTCTCCCCTTTACAATATCTTACTCAGTATTTTAACGAGAAACAAATAGATGATTGAAAATGAAGTATTTAAGGTTATTATCTAATCAATTATGTGTTTGCATAATTTTTATCGTATATATATGAATTAATACCCATATACTGAAAATTCACAAAAACGTGGAAAACGGCAAAATATTGCCTAATTCGATGATATTTTGTTTATGTCACATAAAGGAAAAGGGGATGATAAACGTCAAAATATTGCTAAATTCGATGATTTTTCGTACGAAACAAAATGCAAGAAAACTTGCTTAAAATGCAATATTATGCGAAATTCTGAGATTTGAAGGCCAAATCACATATCGTGATACTACATGAAATAGTATCGAAATATTGGTAAAAATGAATATATTTACGTAATATCAAACTACATGAAAAACGTGAAAAAAGTCAATATATAACCATATTTGAGGATTTTAACTTCAAATCTTAGAGCGAGGTTTCGTATTATTTAGATCCAAGAAAAGACATATCACAATGTTGTTTCCAATACAAATGATAAAAATCAATGTGTTTTCATTACAATTAACTAAAATGTTCCTGATTTTCCGTTTATATTACCGAGGGAAGATGTACACGTAAAACCGCTCTAATCCGGCTGAAACGTCGATATATGCAATAAAAACAAAACTTCTCCCCTTTTCAATATCTTACTCAGTATTTTAACGAGAAACAAATAGTTGATTGAAAATGAAGTATTTAAGGTTATTATCTAATCAATTATGTGTTTGCATCATTTTTATAGTATATATAATGAATTAATACCTATAGACTGAAAATTCACAAAAACGTGGAAAAACGGCAAAATATTGCGTAATTCGATGATATTTTGTTTAAATCAAATAAAGGAAAAGGGGATGATAAACGTCAAAATATTGCTAAATTCAATGATTTTTCGTACGAAACAAAATGCAAGAAAACTTGCTTAAAAAGCAATATTATGCGAAATTCTGAGATTTGAAGGCCAAATCACATATCGTGATTTTACATGAAATAGAATCGAAATATTGGTAAAAATGAATATATTTACGTAGTATCAAACTACATGAAAAACGTGAAAAAAGTCACCATTTAACCATATTTGAGGATTTTAACTTCAAATCATAGAGCGAGGTTTCGTATTATTTAGATCCAAGAAAAGACATATGACAATGTTGTTTCCAATACAAATGATAAAAATCAATGTGTTTTCATTACAATTAACTAAAATGTTTCTGATTTTCCGTTTATATTACCGAGGGAAGATGTACACGTAAAACCGCTCTAATCGGGCTGAAACGTCGATATATGCAATAAAAACCGAACTTCTCCCCTTTACAATATCTTACTCAGTATTTTAACGAGAAACAAATAGATGATTGAAAATGAAGTATTTAAGGTTATTATCTAATCAATTATGTGTTTGCATAATTTTTATCGTATATATATGAATTAATACCCATATACTGAAAATTCACAAAAACGTGGAAAACGGCAAAATATTGCCTAATTCGATGATATTTTGTTTATGTCACATAAAGGAAAAGGGGATGATAAACGTCAAAATATTGCTAAATTCGATGATTTTTCGTACGAAACAAAATGCAAGAAAACTTGCTTAAAATGCAATATTATGCGAAATTCTGAGATTTGAAGGCCAAATCACATATCGTGATACTACATGAAATAGTATCGAAATATTGGTAAAAATGAATATATTTACGTAATATCAAACTACATGAAAAACGTGAAAAAAGTCAATATATAACCATATTTGAGGATTTTAACTTCAAATCATAGAGCGAGGTTTCGTATTATTTAGATCTAAGAAAAGACATATGACAATGTTGTTTCCAATACAAATGATAAAAATCAATGTGTTTTCATTACAATTAACTAAAATGTTCCTGATTTTCCGTTTATATTACCGAGGGAAGATGTACACGTAAAACCGCTCTAATCCGGCTGAAACGTCGATATATGCAATAAAAACAGAACTTCTCCCCTTTTCAATATCTTACTCAGTATTTTAACGAGAAACAAATAGTTGATTGAAAATGAAGTATTTAAGGTTATTATCTAATCAATTATGTGTTTGCATCATTTTTACCGTATATATAATGAATTAATACCTATAGACTGAAAATTCACAAAAACGTGGAAAAACGGCAAAATATTGCCTAATTCGATGATATTTTGTTTAAATCAAATAAAGGAAAAGGGGATGATAAACGTCAAAATATTGCTAAATTCGATGATTTTTCGTACGAAACAAAATGCAAGAAAACTTGCTTAAAATGCAATATTATGCTAAATTCTGAGCTTTGAAGGCCAAATCACATATCGTGATACTACATGAAATAAAATCGAAATATTGGTAAAAATGAATATATTTACGAAGTATCAAACTACATGAAAAACGTGAAATAAGTTAATATTTAACCATATTTGAGGATTTTAACTTCAAATCATAGAGCGAGGTTTCGTATTATTTAGATCCAAGAAAAGACATATGACAGTGTTGTTTCCAATACAAATGATAAAAATCAATGTGTTTTCATTACAATTAACTAAAATGTTCCTGATTTTCTGTTTATATTACCGAGGGAAGATGTACACATACAACCGCTCTAATCCGGCTGAAACGTCGATATATGCAATAAAAACAGAACTTCTCCCCTTTTCAATATCTTACTGAGTATTTTAACGAGAAACAAATAGTTGATTGAAAATGAAGTATTTAAGGTTATTATCTAATCAATTATGTGTTTGCATCATTTTTATCGTATATATAATGAATTAATACCTATAGACTGAAAATTCACAAAAACGTGGAAAAACGGCAAAATATTGCGTAATTCGATGATATTTTGTTTAAATCAAATAAAGGAAAAGGGGATGATAAACGTCAAAATATTGCTAAATTCAATGATTTTTCGTACGAAACAAAATGAAAGAAAACTTGCTTAAAAAGCAATATTATGCGAAATTCTGAGATTTGAAGGCCAAATCACATATCGTGATACTACATGAAATAGAATCGAAATATTGGTAAAAATGAATATATTTACGTAGTATCAAACTACATGAAAAACGTGAAAAAAGTCACCATTTAACCATATTTGAGGATTTTAACTTCAAATCATAGAGCGAGGTTTCGTATTATTTAGATCCAAGAAAAGACATATGACAATGTTGTTTCCAATACAAATGATAAAAATCAATGTGTTTTCATTACAATTAACTAAAATGTTCCTGATTTTCCGTTTATATTACCGAGGGAAGATGTACACGTAAAACCGCTCTAATCGGGCTGAAACGTCGATATATGCAATAAAAACCGAACTTCTCCCCTTTACAATATCTTACTCAGTATTTTAACGAGAAACAAATAGATGATTGAAAATGAAGTATTTAAGGTTATTATCTAATCAATTATGTGTTTGCATAATTTTTATCGTATATATATGAATTAATACCCATATACTGAAAATTCACAAAAACGTGGAAAACGGCAAAATATTGCCTAATTCGATGATATTTTGTTTATGTCACATAAAGGAAAAGGGGATGATAAACGTCAAAATATTGCTAAATTCGATGATTTTTCGTACGAAACAAAATGCAAGAAAACTTGCTTAAAATGCAATATTATGCGAAATTCTGAGATTTGAAGGCCAAATCACATATCGTGATACTACATGAAATAGTATCGAAATATTGGTAAAAATGAATATATTTACGTAATATCAAACTACATGAAAAACGTGAAAAAAGTCAATATATAACCATATTTGAGGATTTTAACTTCAAATCTTAGAGCGAGGTTTCGTATTATTTAGATCCAAGAAAAGACATATCACAATGTTGTTTCCAATACAAATGATAAAAATCAATGTGTTTTCATTACAATTAACTAAAATGTTCCTGATTTTCCGTTTATATTACCGAGGGAAGATGTACACGTAAAACCGCTCTAATCCGGCTGAAACGTCGATATATGCAATAAAAACAAAACTTCTCCCCTTTTCAATATCTTACTCAGTATTTTAACGAGAAACAAATAGTTGATTGAAAATGAAGTATTTAAGGTTATTATCTAATCAATTATGTGTTTGCATCATTTTTATAGTATATATAATGAATTAATACCTATAGACTGAAAATTCACAAAAACGTGGAAAAACGGCAAAATATTGCGTAATTCGATGATATTTTGTTTAAATCAAATAAAGGAAAAGGGGATGATAAACGTCAAAATATTGCTAAATTCAATGATTTTTCGTACGAAACAAAATGCAAGAAAACTTGCTTAAAAAGCAATATTATGCGAAATTCTGAGATTTGAAGGCCAAATCACATATCGTGATTTTACATGAAATAGAATCGAAATATTGGTAAAAATGAATATATTTACGTAGTATCAAACTACATGAAAAACGTGAAAAAAGTCACCATTTAACCATATTTGAGGATTTTAACTTCAAATCATAGAGCGAGGTTTCGTATTATTTAGATCCAAGAAAAGACATATGACAATGTTGTTTCCAATACAAATGATAAAAATCAATGTGTTTTCATTACAATTAACTAAAATGTTTCTGATTTTCCGTTTATATTACCGAGGGAAGATGTACACGTAAAACCGCTCTAATCGGGCTGAAACGTCGATATATGCAATAAAAACCGAACTTCTCCCCTTTACAATATCTTACTCAGTATTTTAACGAGAAACAAATAGATGATTGAAAATGAAGTATTTAAGGTTATTATCTAATCAATTATGTGTTTGCATAATTTTTATCGTATATATATGAATTAATACCCATATACTGAAAATTCACAAAAACGTGGAAAACGGCAAAATATTGCCTAATTCGATGATATTTTGTTTATGTCACATAAAGGAAAAGGGGATGATAAACGTCAAAATATTGCTAAATTCGATGATTTTTCGTACGAAACAAAATGCAAGAAAACTTGCTTAAAATGCAATATTATGCGAAATTCTGAGATTTGAAGGCCAAATCACATATCGTGATACTACATGAAATAGTATCGAAATATTGGTAAAAATGAATATATTTACGTAATATCAAACTACATGAAAAACGTGAAAAAAGTCAATATATAACCATATTTGAGGATTTTAACTTCAAATCATAGAGCGAGGTTTCGTATTATTTAGATCTAAGAAAAGACATATGACAATGTTGTTTCCAATACAAATGATAAAAATCAATGTGTTTTCATTACAATTAACTAAAATGTTCCTGATTTTCCGTTTATATTACCGAGGGAAGATGTACACGTAAAACCGCTCTAATCCGGCTGAAACGTCGATATATGCAATAAAAACAGAACTTCTCCCCTTTTCAATATCTTACTCAGTATTTTAACGAGAAACAAATAGTTGATTGAAAATGAAGTATTTAAGGTTATTATCTAATCAATTATGTGTTTGCATCATTTTTACCGTATATATAATGAATTAATACCTATAGACTGAAAATTCACAAAAACGTGGAAAAACGGCAAAATATTGCCTAATTCGATGATATTTTGTTTAAATCAAATAAAGGAAAAGGGGATGATAATCGTCAAAATATTGCTAAATTCGATGATTTTTCGTACGAAACAAATTGCAAGAAAACTTGCTTAAAATGCAATATTATGCTAAATTCTGAGCTTTGAAGGCCAAATCACATATCGTGATACTACATGAAATAGAATCGAAATATTGGTAAAAATGAATATATTTACGAAGTATCAAACTACATGAAAAACGTGAAATAAGTTAATATTTAACCATATTTGAGGATTTTAACTTCAAATCATAGAGCGAGGTTTCGTATTATTTAGATCCAAGAAAAGACATATGACAGTGTTGTTTCCAATACAAATGATAAAAATCAATGTGTTTTCATTACAATTAAGTAAAATGTTCCTGATTTTCTGTTTATATTACCGAGGGAAGATGTACACGTAAAACCGCTCTAATCCGGCTGAAACGTCGATATATGCAATAAAAACAGAACTTCTCCCCTTTTCAATATCTTACTCAGTATTTTAACGAGAAACAAATAGATGATTGAAAATGAAGTATTTAAGGTTATTATCAATTATGTGTTTGCATAATTTTTGTCGTATATATATGAATTAATACCCATAGACTGAAAATTCACAAAAACGTGGAAAACGGCAAAATATTGCCTAATTCGATGATATTTTGTTTATGTCACATAAAGGAAAAGGGGATGATAAACGTCAAAATATTGCTAAATTCGATGATTTTTCGTACGAAACATAATGCAAGAAAACTTGCTTAAAATGCAATATTATGCGAAATTCTGAGATTTGAAGGCCAAATCACATATCGTGATACTACATGAAATAGTATCATTTTTATCGTATATATAATGAATTAATATCTATGGACTGAAAATTCACAAAAACGTGGAAAAACGGCAAAATATTGCCTAATTCGATGATATTTTGTTTAAGTCGCATAAAGGAAAAGGGGAAGATAAACGTCAAAATATTGCTAAATTCGATGATATTTCGTACAAAACAAAATGCAAGAAAACTTGCTTAAAATGAAATATTATGCGAAATTCTGAGATTTGAAGGCCAAATCACATATCGTGATACTACATGAAATAGAATCGAAATATTGGTAAAAATGAATATATTTACGTAGTATCAAACTACATGAAAAACGTGAAAAAAGTCACTATTTAACCATATTTGAGGATTTTATCTTCAAATCATAGAGAGAGGTTTCGTATTACTTAGATCCAAGAAAAGACTTATGACAATGCTGTTTCCAATACAAATGATAAAAATCAATGTGTTTTCATTAGAATTAACTAAAATGTTCCTGATTTTCCGTTTATATTACCGAGGGAAGATGTACACGTAAAACCGCTCTAATCCGGCTGAAACGTCGATATATGCAATAAAAACCGAACTTCTCCCCTTTTCTATATTTTACTCAGTATTTTAACGAGAAACAAATAGATGATTGAAAATGAAGTATTTAAGGTTATTATCTAATTAATTATAGGTTTGCATCATTTTTATCGTATATATATGAATATATACGATAAAAATAGTCTAAACCCATAGACTTAAAATTCACAAAAACGTGGAAAACGGCAAAATATTGCCTAATTCGATGATATTTTGTTTAAGTCACATAAAGTAAAAGGGGATGATAAATGTCAAAATATTGCTAAATTCGATGATTTTTCGTACGAAACAAAATGCAAGAAAACTTGCTTAAAATGCAATATTATGCGAAATTCTGAGATTTGAAGGCCAAATCACATATCGTGATACTACATGAAATAGTATCGAAATATTGGTAAAAATGAATATATTTACGTAATATCAAACTACATGAAAAACGTGAAAAAAGTCACTATTTAACCATATTTGAGGATTTTAACTTCAAATCATAGAGCGAGGTTTCGTATTATTTAGATCCATGAAAAGACAAATGACAATGTTGTTTCCAATATAAATGGTAAAAATCAATGTGTTTTCATTAGAATTAACTAAAAGGTTCCTGATTTTCCGTTTATATTACCGATGGAAGATGTACACGAAAATCGCTTTATTCCGGCTGAAACGTCGATATATGCAATGAAACAGAACTTCTCCTCTTTTCAATATCTTACTCAGTATTTTAACGAGAAACAAATAGTTGATTGAAAATGAAGTATTTAAGAATATTATCTAATCAATTATGTGTTTGCATCATTTTTATCGTATATATAATGAATTAATACCTATGGACTGAAAATTCACAAAAACGTGGAAAAACGGCAAAATATTGCCTAATTCGATGATATTTTGTTTAAGTCGCATAAAGGAAAAGGGGAAGATAAACGTCAAAATATTGCTAAATTCGATGATTGTTCGTACGAAACAAAATGCAAGAAAACTTGCTTAAAATGCAATATTATGCGAAATTCTGAGATTTGAAGGCCAAATCACATATCGTAATACTACATAAAATAAAATCGAAATATTGGTAAAAATGAATATATTTACGTAGTATCAAACTACATGAAAAACGTGAAAAAAGTCACCATTTAACCATATTTGAGGATTTTAACTTCAAATCATAGAGCGAGGTTTCGTATTATTTAGATCCAAGAAAAGACATATGACAATGTTGTTTCCAATACAAATGATAAAAATCAATGTGTTTTCATTACAATTAACTAAAATGTTCCTGATTTTCCGTTTATATTACCGAGGGAAGATGTACACGTAAAACCGCTCTAATCCGGCTGAAACGTCGATATATGCAATAAAAACCGAACTTCTCCCCTTTTCAATATCTTACTCAGTATTTTAACGAGAAACAAATAGATGATTGAAAATGAAGTATTTAAGTTCATTATCTAATCAATTATGTGTTTGCATAATTTTTATCGTATATATATGAAGTAATACCCATAGACTGAAAATTCACAAAAACGTGGAAAACGGCAAAATATTGCCTAATTCGGTGATATTTTGTTTAAGTCACATAAAGGAAAATGGGAAGATAAACGTCAAAATATTGCTAAATTCGATGATTTTTCGTACAAAACAAAATGCAAGAAAACTTGCTTAAAATGAAATATTATGCGAAATTCTGAGATTTGAAGGCCAAATCACATATCGTGATACTACATGAAATAGTATCATTTTTATCGTATATATAATGAATTAATACCAATGGACTGAAAATTCACAAAAACGTGGAAAAACGGCAAAATATTGCCTAATTCGATGATATTTTGTTTAAGTCGCATAAAGGAAAAGGGGAAGATAAACGTCAAAATATTGCTAAATTCGATGATTTTTCGTACAAAACAAAATGCAAGAAAACTTGCTTAAAATGCAATATTATGCGAAATTCTGAGATTTGAAGGCCAAATCACATATCGTGATACTACATGAAATAGTATCGAAATATTGGTAAAAATGAATATATTTACGTAATATCAAACTACATGAAAAACGTGAAAAAGTCACTATTTAACCATATATGAGGATTTTAACTACAAATCATAGAGCGAGGTTTCGTATTATTTAGATCCAAGAAAAGACAAATGACAATGTTGTTTCCAATACAAATGATAAAAATCAATGTGTTTTCATTAGAATTAACTAAAATGTTCCTGATTTTCCGCTTATATTACCGATGGAAGATGTACACGAAAATCGCTCTATTCCGGCTGAAACGTCGATATATGCAATAAAAACAGAACTTCTCCCCTTTTCAATATCTTACTCAGTATTTTAACGAGAAACAAATAGTTGATTGAAAATGAAGTATTTAAGGTTATTATATAATCAATTATGTGTTTGCATCATTTTTATCTTATATATAATGAATTAAAACCTATAGACTGAAAATTCACAAAAACGTGGAGAAACGGCAAAATATTGCATAATTCGATGATATTTTGTTTAAATCAAATAAAGGAAAAGGGGATGATAAACGTCAAAATATTGCTAAATTCGATGATTTTTCGTACGAAACAAAATGCAAGAAAACTTGCTTAAAATGCAATATTATGCGAAATTCTGAGCTTTGAAGGCCAAATCACATATCGTGATACTACACGAAATAAAATCGAAATATTGGTAAAAATGAATATATTTGAAAAGGATCAAACTACATGAAAAACGTGAAATAAGTCAATATTTAACCATATTTGAGGATTTTAACTTCAAATCATAGAGCGAGGTTTCGTATTATTTAGATCCAAGAAAAGACATATGACAATGTTGTTTCCAATACAAATGATAAAAATCAATGTGTTTTCATTACAATTAACTAAAATGTTCCTGATTTCCCGTTTATATTACCGAGGGAAGATGTACACGTAAAACCGCTCTAATCCGGCTGAAACGTCGATATATGCAATAAAAACCGAACTTCTCCCCTTTCAATATCTTACTCAGTATTTTAACGAGAAACAAATAGATGATTGAAAATGAAGTATTTAAGGTTATTATCTAATCAATTATAGGTTTGCATAATTTTTATCGTATATATATGAATTAATACCCTAGACTGAAAATTCACAAAAACGTGGAAAACGGCAAAATATTGCCTAATTCGATGATATTTTGTTTAAGTCACATAAAGTAAAAGGGGATGATAAATGTCAAAATATTGCTAAATTCGATGATTTTTCGTACGAAACAAAATGCAAGAAAACTTGCTTAAAATGCAATAATTTGCGAAATTCTGAGATTTGAAGGCCAAATCACATATCGTGATACTACATGGAATAGTATCGAAATATTGGTAAAAATGAATATATTTACGTAATATCAAACTACATGAAAAACGTGAAAAAAGTCACTATTTAACCATATTTGAGGATTTTAACTTCAAATCATAGAGCGAGGTTTCGTATTATTTAGATCCATGAAAAGACAAATGACAATGTTGTTTCCAATATAAATGATAAAAATCAATGGGTTTTCATTAGAATTAACTAAAAGGTTCCTGATTTTCCGTTTATATTACCAATGGAAGATGTACACGAAAATCGCTTTATTCCGGCTGAAACGTCGATATATGCAATGAAAACAGAACTTCTCCTCTTTTCAATATCTTACTCAGTATTTTAACGAGAAACAAATAGTTGATTGAAAATGAAGTATTTAAGAATATTATCTAATCAATTATGTGTTTGCATCATTTTTATCGTATATATAATGAATTAATACCTATGGACTGAAAATTCACAAAAACGTGGAAAAACGGCAAAATATTTCCTAATTCGATGATATTTTGTTTAAGTCGCATAAAGGAAAAGGGGAAGATAAACGTCAAAATATTGCTAAATTCGATGATTGTTCGTACGAAACAAAATGCAAGAAAACTTGCTTAAAATGCAATATTATGCGAAATTCTGAGATTTGAAGGCCAAATCACATATCGTAATACTACATAAAATAAAATCGAAATATTGGTAAAAATGAATATATTTACGTAGTATCAAACTACATGAAAAACGTGAAAAAAGTCACCATTTAACCATATTTGAGGATTTTAACTTCAAATCATAGAGCGAGGTTTCGTATTATTTAGATCCAAGAAAAGACATATGACAATGTTGTTTCCAATACAAATGATAAAAATCAATGTGTTTTCATTACAATTAACTAAAATGTTCCTGATTTTCCGTTTATATTACCGAGGGAAGATGTACTCGTAAAACCGCTCTAATCCGGCTGAAACGTCGATATATGCAATAAAAACCGAACTTCTCCCCTTTTCAATATCTTACTCAGTATTTTAACGAGAAACAAATAGATGATTGAAAATGAAGTATTTAAGTTTATTATCTAATCAATTATGTGTTTGCATAATTTTTATCGTATATATATGAATTAATACCAATAGACTGAAAATTCACAAAAACGTGGAAAACGGCAAAATATTGCCTAATTCGGTGATATTTTGTTTAAGTCACATAAAGGAAAACGGGAAGATAAACGTCAAAATATTGCTAAATTCGATGATTTTTCGTACAAAACAAAATGCAAGAAAACTTGCTTAAAATGAAATATTATGCGAAATTCTGAGATTTGAAGGCCAAATCACATATCGTGATACTACATGAAATAGAATCGAAATATTGGTAAAAATGAATATATTTACGTAGTATCAAATTACATGAAAAACGTGAAAAAAGTCACTATTTAACCATATTTGAGGATTTTATCTTCAAATCATAGAGAGAGGTTTCGTATTATTTAGATCCAAGAAAAGACTTATGACAATGCTGTTTCCAATACAAATGATAAAAATCAATGTGTTTTCATTAGAATTAACTAAAATGTTCCTGATTTTCCGTTTATATTACCGAGGGAAGATGTACACGTAAAACCGCTCTAATCCGGCTGAAACGTCGATATATGCAATAAAAACCGAACTTCTCCCCTTTCAATATCTTACTCAGTATTTTAACGAGAAACAAATAGATGATTGAAAATGAAGTATTTAAGGTTATTATCTAATCAATTATAGGTTTGCATAATTTTTATCGTATATATATGAATTAATACCCTAGACTGAAAATTCACAAAAACGTGGAAAACGGCAAAATATTGCCTAATTCGATGATATTTTGTTTAAGTCACATAAAGTAAAAGGGGATGATAAATGTCAAAATATTGCTAAATTCGATGATTTTTCGTACGAAACAAAATGCAAGAAAACTTGCTTAAAATGCAATAATTTGCGAAATTCTGAGATTTGAAGGCCAAATCACATATCGTGATACTACATGAAATAGTATCGAAATATTGGTAAAAATGAATATATTTACGTAATATCAAACTACATGAAAAACGTGAAAAAAGTCACTATTTAACCATATTTGAGGATTTTAACTTCAAATCATAGAGCGAGGTTTCGTATTATTTAGATCCATGAAAAGACAAATGACAATGTTGTTTCCAATATAAATGATAAAAATCAATGGGTTTTCATTAGAATTAACTAAAAGGTTCCTGATTTTCCGTTTATATTACCAATGGAAGATGTACACGAAAATCGCTTTATTCCGGCTGAAACGTCGATATATGCAATGAAAACAGAACTTCTCCTCTTTTCAATATCTTACTCAGTATTTTAACGAGAAACAAATAGTTGATTGAAAATGAAGTATTTAAGAATATTATCTAATCAATTATGTGTTTGCATCATTTTTATCGTATATATAATGAATTAATACCTATGGACTGAAAATTCACAAAAACGTGGAAAAACGGCAAAATATTTCCTAATTCGATGATATTTTGTTTAAGTCGCATAAAGGAAAAGGGGAAGATAAACGTCAAAATATTGCTAAATTCGATGATTGTTCGTACGAAACAAAATGCAAGAAAACTTGCTTAAAATGCAATATTATGCGAAATTCTGAGATTTGAAGGCCAAATCACATATCGTAATACTACATAAAATAAAATCGAAATATTGGTAAAAATGAATATATTTACGTAGTATCAAACTACATGAAAAACGTGAAAAAAGTCACCATTTAACCATATTTGAGGATTTTAACTTCAAATCATAGAGCGAGGTTTCGTATTATTTAGATCCAAGAAAAGACATATGACAATGTTGTTTCCAATACAAATGATAAAAATCAATGTGTTTTCATTACAATTAACTAAAATGTTCCTGATTTTCCGTTTATATTACCGAGGGAAGATGTACTCGTAAAACCGCTCTAATCCGGCTGAAACGTCGATATATGCAATAAAAACCGAACTTCTCCCCTTTTCAATATCTTACTCAGTATTTTAACGAGAAACAAATAGATGATTGAAAATGAAGTATTTAAGTTTATTATCTAATCAATTATGTGTTTGCATAATTTTTATCGTATATATATGAATTAATACCAATAGACTGAAAATTCACAAAAACGTGGAAAACGGCAAAATATTGCCTAATTCGGTGATATTTTGTTTAAGTCACATAAAGGAAAACGGGAAGATAAACGTCAAAATATTGCTAAATTCGATGATTTTTCGTACAAAACAAAATGCAAGAAAACTTGCTTAAAATGAAATATTATGCGAAATTCTGAGATTTGAAGGCCAAATCACATATCGTGATACTACATGAAATAGAATCGAAATATTGGTAAAAATGAATATATTTACGTAGTATCAAATTACATGAAAAACGTGAAAAAAGTCACTATTTAACCATATTTGAGGATTTTATCTTCAAATCATAGAGAGAGGTTTCGTATTATTTAGATCCAAGAAAAGACTTATGACAATGCTGTTTCCAATACAAATGATAAAAATCAATGTGTTTTCATTAGAATTAACTAAAATGTTCCTGATTTTCCGTTTATATTACCGAGGGAAGATGTACACGTAAAACCGCTCTAATCCGGCTGAAACGTCGATATATGCAATAAAAACAGAACTTCTTCCCTTTTCAATATCTTACTCAGTATTTTAACGAAAAACAAATAGTTGTTTGAAAATGAAGTAATTAAGGTTATTATCTAATCAATTATGTGTTTGCATCATTTTTATCGTATATATAATGAATTAATACCTATAGACTGAAAATTCACAAAAACGTGGAAAAACGAAACGTGCGAAATTCTGAGATTTGAAGGCCAAATCACATATCGTGATACTACATGAAATAGTATCGAAATATTGGTAAAAATGAATATATTTACGTAATATCAAACTACATGAAAAACGTGAAAAAGTCACTATTTAACCATATATGAGGATTTTAACTACAAATCATAGAGCGAGGTTTCGTATTATTTAGATCCAAGAAAAGACAAATGACAATGTTGTTTCCAATACAAATGATAAAAATCAATGTGTTTTCATTAGAATTAACTAAAATGTTCCTGATTTTCCGCTTATATTACCGATGGAAGATGTACACGAAAATCGCTCTATTCCGGCTGAAACGTCGATATATGCAATAAAAACAGAAATTCTCCCCTTTTCAATATCTTACTCAGTATTTTAACGAGAAACAAATAGTTGATTGAAAATGAAGTATTTAAGGTTATTATATAATCAATTATGTGTTTGCATCATTTTTATCTTATATATAATGAATTAATACCTATAGACTGAAAATTCACAAAAACGTGGAGAAACGGCAAAATATTGCCTAATTCGATGATATTTTGTTTAAATCAAATAAAGGAAAAGGGGATGATAAACGTCAAAATATTGCTAAATTCGATGATTTTTCGTACGAAACAAAATGCAAGAAAACTTGCTTAAAATGCAATATTATGCGAAATTCTGAGCTTTGAAGGCCAAATCACATATCGTGATACTACACGAAATAAAATCGAAATATTGGTAAAAATGAATATATTTGAAAAGGATCAAACTACATGAAAAACGTGAAATAAGTCAATATTTAACCATATTTGAGGATTTTAACTTCAAATCATAGAGCGAGGTTTCGTATTATTTAGATCCAAGAAAAGACATATGACAATGTTGTTTCCAATACAAATGATAAAAATCAATGTGTTTTCATTACAATTAACTAAAATGTTCCTGATTTTCCGTTTATATTACCGAGGGAAGATGTACACGTAAAACCGCTCTAATCCGGCTGAAACGTCGATATATGCAATAAAAACCGAACTTCTCCCCTTTCAATATCTTACTCAGTATTTTAACGAGAAACAAATAGATGATTGAAAATGAAGTATTTAAGGTTATTATCTAATCAATTATAGGTTTGCATAATTTTTATCGTATATATATGAATTAATACCCATAGACTGAAAATTCACAAAAACGTGGAAAACGGCAAAATATTGCCTAATTCGATGATATTTTGTTTAAGTCACATAAAGTAAAAGGGGATGATAAATGTCAAAATATTGCTAAATTCGATGATTTTTCGTACGAAACAAAATGCAAGAAAACTTGCTTAAAATGCAATAATTTGCGAAATTCTGAGATTTGAAGGCCAAATCACATATCGTGATACTACATGAAATAGTATCGAAATATTGGTAAAAATGAATATATTTACGTAATATCAAACTACATGAAAAACGTGAAAAAAGTCACTATTTAACCATATTTGAGGATTTTAACTTCAAATCATAGAGCGAGGTTTCGTATTATTTAGATCCATGAAAAGACAAATGATAATGTTGTTTCCAATATAAATGATAAAAATCAATGGGTTTTCATTAGAATTAACTAAAAGGTTCCTGATTTTCCGTTTATATTACCAATGGAAGATGTACACGAAAATCGCTTTATTCCGGCTGAAACGTCGATATATGCAATGAAAACAGAACTTCTCCTCTTTTCAATATCTTACTCAGTATTTTAACGAGAAACAAATAGTTGATTGAAAATGAAGTATTTAAGAATATTATCTAATCAATTATGTGTTTGCATCATTTTTATCGTATATATAATGAATTAATACCTATGGACTGAAAATTCACAAAAACGTGGAAAAACGGCAAAATATTTCCTAATTCGATGATATTTTGTTTAAGTCGCATAAAGGAAAAGGGGAAGATAAAC
Organism: Procambarus clarkii; assembly: GCF_040958095.1. Lineage (NCBI taxonomy): Eukaryota > Metazoa > Arthropoda > Malacostraca > Decapoda > Cambaridae > Procambarus > Procambarus clarkii. Next base: position 3,331,672 of record NW_027189134.1, read on the forward strand.
GTCAAAATATTGCTAAATTCGATGATTGTTCGTACGAAACAAAATGCAAGAAAACTTGCTTAAAATGCAATATTATGCGAAATTCTGAGATTTGAAGGCCAAATCACATATCGTAATACTACATAAAATAAAATCGAAATATTGGTAAAAATGAATATATTTACGTAGTATCAAACTACATGAAAAACGTGAAAAAGTCACCATTTAACCATATTTGAGGATTTTAACTTCAAATCATAGAGCGAGGTTTCGTATTATTTAGATCCAAGAAAAGACATATGACAATGTTGTTTCCAATACAAATGATAGAAATCAATGTGTTTTCATTACAATTAACTAAAATGTTCCTGATTTTCCGTTTATATTACCGAGGGAAGATGTACTCGTAAAACCGCTCTAATCCGGCTGAAACGTCGATATATGCAATAAAAACCGAACTTCTCCCCTTTTCAATATCTTACTCAGTATTTTAACGAGAAACAAATAGATGATTGAAAATGAAGTATTTAAGTTTATTATCTAATCAATTATGTGTTTGCATAATTTTTATCGTATATATATGAATTAATACCAATAGACTGAAAATTCACAAAAACGTGGAAAACGGCAAAATATTGCCTAATTCGGTGATATTTTGTTTAAGTCACATAAAGGAAAACGGGAAGATAAACGTCAAAATATTGCTAAATTCGATGATTTTTCGTACAAAACAAAATGCAAGAAAACTTGCTTAAAATGAAATATTATGCGAAATTCTGAGATTTGAAGGCCAAATCACATATCGTGATACTACATGAAATAGAATCGAAATATTGGTAAAAATGAATATATTTACGTAGTATCAAATTACATGAAAAACGTGAAAAAAGTCACTATTTAACCATATTTGAGGATTTTATCTTCAAATCATAGAGAGAGGTTTCGTATTATTTAGATCCAAGAAAAGACTTATGACAATGCTGTTTCCAATACAAATGATAAAAATCAATGTGTTTTCATTAGAATTAACTAAAATGTTCCTGATTTTCCGTTTATATTACCGAGGGAAGATGTACACGTAAAACCGCTCTAATCCGGCTGAAACGTCGATATATGCAATAAAAACAGAACTTCTTCCCTTTTCAATATCTTACTCAGTATTTTAACGAGAAACAAATAGTTGATTGAAAATGAAGTAATTAAGGTTATTATCTAATCAATTATGTGTTTGCATCATTTTTATCGTATATATAATGAATTAATACCTATAGACTGAAAATTCACAAAAACGTGGAAAAACGAAACGTGCGAAATTCTGAGATTTGAAGGCCAAATCACATATCGTGATACTACATGAAATAGTATCGAAATATTGGTAAAAATGAATATATTTACGTAATATCAAACTACATGAAAAACGTGAAAAAGTCACTATTTAACCATATATGAGGATTTTAACTTCAAATCATAGAGCGAGGTTTCGTATTATTTAGATCCAAGAAAAGACAAATGACAATGTTGTTTCCAATACAAATGATAAAAATCAATGTGTTTTCATTAGAATTAACTAAAATGTTCCTGATTTTCCGCTTATATTACCGATGGAAGATGTACACGAAAATCGCTCTATTCCGGCTGAAACGTCGATATATGCAATAAAAACAGAAATTCTCCCCTTTTCAATATCTTACTCAGTATTTTAACGAGAAACAAATAGTTGATTGAAAATGAAGTATTTAAGGTTATTATATAATCAATTATGTGTTTGCATCATTTTTATCTTATATATAATGAATTAATACCTATAGACTGAAAATTCACAAAAACGTGGAGAAACGGCAAAATATTGCCTAATTCGATGATATTTTGTTTAAATCAAATAAAGGAAAAGGGGATGATAAACGTCAAAATATTGCTAAATTCGATGATTTTTCGTACGAAACAAAATGCAAGAAAACTTGCTTAAAATGCAATATTATGCGAAATTCTGAGCTTTGAAGGCCAAATCACATATCGTGATACTACACGAAATAAAATCGAAATATTGGTAAAAATGAATATATTTGAAAAGGATCAAACTACACGAAAAACGTGAAATAAGTCAATATTTAACCATATTTGAGGATTTTAACTTCAAATCATAGAGCGAGGTTTCGTATTATTTAGATCCAAGAAAAGACATATGACAATGTTGTTTCCAATACAAATGATAAAAATCAATGTGTTTTCATTACAATTAACTAAAATGTTCCTGATTTTCCGTTTATATTACCGAGGGAAGATGTACACGTAAAACCGCTCTAATCCGGCTGAAACGTCGATATATGCAATAAAAACCGAACTTCTCCCCTTTCAATATCTTACTCAGTATTTTAACGAGAAACAAATAGATGATTGAAAATGAAGTATTTAAGGTTATTATCTAATCAATTATAGGTTTGCATAATTTTTATCGTATATATATGAATTAATACCCATAGACTGAAAATTCACAAAAACGTGGAAAACGGCAAAATATTGCCTAATTCGATGATATTTTGTTTAAGTCACATAAAGTAAAAGGGGATGATAAATGTCAAAATATTGCTAAATTCGATGATTTTTCGTACGAAACAAAATGCAAGAAAACTTGCTTAAAATGCAATAATTTGCGAAATTCTGAGATTTGAAGGCCAAATCACATATCGTGATACTACATGAAATAGTATCGAAATATTGGTAAAAATGAATATATTTACGTAATATCAAACTACATGAAAAACGTGAAAAAAGTCACTATTTAACCATATTTGAGGATTTTAACTTCAAATCATAGAGCGAGGTTTCGTATTATTTAGATCCATGAAAAGACAAATGACAATGTTGTTTCCAATATAAATGATAAAAATCAATGGGTTTTCATTAGAATTAACTAAAAGGTTCCTGATTTTCCGTTTATATTACCAATGGAAGATGTACACGAAAATCGCTTTATTCCGGCTGAAACGTCGATATATGCAATGAAAACAGAACTTCTCCTCTTTTCAATATCTTACTCAGTATTTTAACGAGAAACAAATAGTTGATTGAAAATGAAGTATTTAAGAATATTATCTAATCAATTATGTGTTTGCATCATTTTTATCGTATATATAATGAATTAATACCTATGGACTGAAAATTCACAAAAACGTGGAAAAACGGCAAAATATTTCCTAATTCGATGATATTTTGTTTAAGTCGCATAAAGGAAAAGGGGAAGATAAACGTCAAAATATTGCTAAATTCAATGATTGTTCGTACGAAACAAAATGCAAGAAAACTTGCTTAAAATGCAATATTATGCGAAATTCTGAGATTTGAAGGCCAAATCACATATCGTAATACTACATAAAATAAAATCGAAATATTGGTAAAAATGAATATATTTACGTAGTATCAAACTACATGAAAAACGTGAAAAAAGTCACCATTTAACCATATTTGAGGATTTTAACTTCAAATCATAGAGCGAGGTTTCGTATTATTTAGATCCAAGAAAAGACATATGACAATGTTGTTTCCAATACAAATGATAAAAATCAATGTGTTTTCATTACAATTAACTAAAATGTTCCTGATTTTCCGTTTATATTACCGAGGGAAGATGTACTCGTAAAACCGCTCTAATCCGGCTGAAACGTCGATATATGCAATAAAAACCGAACTTCTCCCCTTTTCAATATCTTACTCAGTATTTTAACGAGAAACAAATAGATGATTGAAAATGAAGTATTTAAGTTTATTATCTAATCAATTATGTGTTTGCATAATTTTTATCGTATATATATGAATTAATACCAATAGACTGAAAATTCACAAAAACGTGGAAAACGGCAAAATATTGCCTAATTCGGTGATATTTTGTTTAAGTCACATAAAGGAAAACGGGAAGATAAACGTCAAAATATTGCTAAATTCGATGATTTTTCGTACAAAACAAAATGCAAGAAAACTTGCTTAAAATGAAATATTATGCGAAATTCTGAGATTTGAAGGCCAAATCACATATCGTGATACTACATGAAATAGAATCGAAATATTGGTAAAAATGAATATATTTACGTAGTATCAAATTACATGAAAAACGTGAAAAAAGTCACTATTTAACCATATTTGAGGATTTTATCTTCAAATCATAGAGAGAGGTTTCGTATTATTTAGATCCAAGAAAAGACTTATGACAATGCTGTTTCCAATACAAATGATAAAAATCAATGTGTTTTCATTAGAATTAACTAAAATGTTCCTGATTTTCCGTTTATATTACCGAGGGAAGATGTACACGTAAAACCGCTCTAATCCGGCTGAAACGTCGATATATGCAATAAAAACAGAACTTCTTCCCTTTTCAATATCTTACTCAGTATTTTAACGAGAAACAAATAGTTGATTGAAAATGAAGTAATTAAGGTTATTATCTAATCAATTATGTGTTTGCATCATTTTTATCGTATATATAATGAATTAATACCTATAGACTGAAAATTCACAAAAACGTGGAAAAACGAAACGTGCGAAATTCTGAGATTTGAAGGCCAAATCACATATCGTGATACTACATGAAATAGTATCGAAATATTGGTAAAAATGAATATATTTACGTAATATCAAACTACATGAAAAACGTGAAAAAGTCACTATTTAACCATATATGAGGATTTTAACTACAAATCATAGAGCGAGGTTTCGTATTATTTAGATCCAAGAAAAGACAAATGACAATGTTGTTTCCAATACAAATGATAAAAATCAATGTGTTTTCATTAGAATTAACTAAAATGTTCCTGATTTTCCGCTTATATTACCGATGGAAGATGTACACGAAAATCGCTCTATTCCGGCTGAAACGTCGATATATGCAATAAAAACAGAACTTCTCCCCTTTTCAATATCTTACTCAGTATTTTAACGAGAAACAAATAGTTGATTGAAAATGAAGTATTTAAGGTTATTATATAATCAATTATGTGTTTGCATCATTTTTATCTTATATATAATGAATTAATACCTATAGACTGAAAATTCACAAAAACGTGGAGAAACGGCAAAATATTGCCTAATTCGATGATATTTTGTTTAAATCAAATAAAGGAAAAGGGGATGATAAACGTCAAAATATTGCTAAATTCGATGATTTTTCGTACGAAACAAAATGCAAGAAAACTTGCTTAAAATGCAATATTATGCGAAATTCTGAGCTTTGAAGGCCAAATCACATATCGTGATACTACATGAAATAAAATCGAAATATTGGTAAAAATGAATATATTTGAAAAGGATCAAACTACATGAAAAACGTGAAATAAGTCAATATTTAACCATATTTGAGGATTTTAACTTCAAATCATTGAGCGAGGTTTCGTATTATTTAGATCCAAGAAAAGACATATGACAATGTTGTTTCCAATACAAATGATAAAAATCAATGTGTTTTCATTACAATTAACTAAAATGTTCCTGATTTTCCGTTTATATTACCGAGGGAAGATGTACACGTAAAACCGCTCTAATCCGGCTGAAACGTCGATATATGCAATAAAAACCGAACTTCTCCCCTTTTCAATATCTTACTCAGTATTTTAACGAGAAACAAATAGATGATTGAAAATGAAGTATATAAGGTTATTATCTAATCAATTATAGGTTTGCATAATTTTTATCGTATATATATGAATTAATACCCATAGACTGAAAATTCACAAAAACGTGGAAAACGGCAAAATATTGCCTAATTCGATGATATTTTGTTTAAGTCACATAAAGTAAAAGGGGATGATAAATGTCAAAATATTGCTAAATTCGATGATTTTTCGTACGAAACAAAATGCAAGAAAACTTGCTTAAAATGCAATATTATGCGAAATTCTGAGATTTGAAGGCCAAATCACATATCGTGATACTACATGAAATAGTATCGAAATATTGGTAAAAATGAATATATTTACGTAATATCAAACTACATGAAAAACGTGAAAAAAGTCACTATTTAACCATATTTGAGGATTTTAACTTCAAATCATAGAGCGAGGTTTCGTATTATTTAGATCCATGAAAAGACAAATGACAATGTTGTTTCCAATATAAATGATAAAAATCAATGTGTTTTCATTAGAATTAACTAAAAGGTTCCTGATTTTCCGTTTATATTACCAATGGAAGATGTACACGAATATCGCTTTATTCCGGCTGAAACGTCGATATATGCAATGAAAACAGAACTTCTCCTCTTTTCAATATCTTACTCAGTATTTTAACGAGAAACAAATAGTTGATTGAAAATGAAGTATTTAAGAATATTATCTAATCAATTATGTGTTTGCATCATTTTTATCGTATATATAATGAATTAATACCTATGGACTGAAAATTCACAAAAACGTGGAAAAACGGCAAAATATTGCCTAATTCGATGATATTTTGTTTAAGTCGCATAAAGGAAAAGGGGAAGATAAACGTCAAAATATTGCTAAATTCGATGATTGTTCGTACGAAACAAAATGCAAGAAAACTTGCTTAAAATGCAATATTATGCGAAATTCTGAGATTTGAAGGCCAAATCACATATCGTAATACTACATAAAATAAAATCGAAATATTGGTAAAAATGAATATATTTACGTAGTATCAAACTACATGAAAAACGTGAAAAAAGTCACCATTTAACCATATTTGAGGATTTTAACTTCAAATCATAGAGCGAGGTTTCGTATTATTTAGATCCAAGAAAAGACATATGACAATGTTGTTTCCAATACAAATGATAAAAATCAATGTGTTTTCATTACAATTAACTAAAATGTTCCTGATTTTCCGTTTATATTACCGAGGGAAGATGTACTCGTAAAACCGCTCTAATCCGGCTGAAACGTCGATATATGCAATAAAACCCGAACTTCTCCCCTTTTCAATATCTTACTCAGTATTTTAACGAGAAACAAATAGATGATTGAAAATGAAGTAATTAAGGTTATTATCTAATCAATTATGTGTTTGCATCATTTTTATCGTATATATAATGAATTAATACCTATAGACTGAAAATTCACAAAAACGTGGAGAAACGGCAAAATATTGCCTAATTCGATGATATTTTGTTTAAGTCGCATAAAGGAAAAGGGGACGATAAACGTCAAAATATTGCTAAATTCGATGATTTTTCGTACAAAACAAAATGCAAGAAAACTTGCTTAAAATGCAATATTATGCGAAATTCTGAGATTTGAAGGCCAAATCACATATCGTGATACAACATGAAATAAAATCGAAATATTGGTAAAAATGAATATATTTACGTTATATCAAACTACATGAAAAACGTGAAAAAAGTCAATATATAACCATATTTGAGGATTTTAACTTCAAATCATAGAGCGAGGTTTCGTATTATTTAGATCCAAGAAAAGACATATGACAATGTTGTTTCCAATACAAATGATAAAAATCAATGTGTTTTCATTACAATTAACTAAAATGTTCCTGATTTTTCGTTTATATTACCGACGGAAGATGTACACGTAAAACCGCTCTAATCCGGCTGAAACGTCGATATATGCAATAAAAACAGAACTTCTCCCCTTTTCAATATCTTACTCAGTATTTTAACGAGAAACAAATAGTTGATTGAAAATGAAGTATTTAAGGTTATTATCTAATCAATTATGTGTTTGCATCATTTTTATCGTAGTTATAATGAATTAATACCTATAGACTGAAAATTCACAAAAACGTGGAAAAACGAAACGTGCGAAATTCTGAGGTTTGAAGGCCAAATCACATATCGTGATACTATATGAAATAGTATCGAAATATTGGTAAAAATGAATATATTTACGTAATATCAAACTACATGAAAAACGTGAAAAAGTCACTATTTAACCATATTTGAGGATTTTAACTTCAAATCATAGAGCGAGGTTTCGTATTATTTAGATCCAAGAAAAGACATATGACAATGTTGTTTCCAATACAAATGATAAAAATCAATGTGTTTTCATTACATTTAACTAAAATGTTCCTGATTTTCCGTTTTTATTACCCAGGGAATATGTACACGTAAAACCGCTCTAATCCGGCTGAAACGTCGATATATGCAATAAAAACCGAACTTCTCCCCTTTTCAATATCTTACTCAGTATTTTACCGAGAAACAAATAGATGATTGAAAAAGAAGTATTTAATATTATTCTCTAATCAATTATGTGTTTGCATAATTTTTATCGTATATATATGAATTAATACCTATAGACTGAAAATTCACAAAATCGTGGAAAACGGCAAAATATTGCCTAATTCGATGATATTTTGTTTAAGTCACATAAAGGAAAAGGGGATGATAAACGTCAATATATTGCTAAATTCGATGATTTTTCGTACGAAACAAAACGCAAGAAAACTAGCTTAAAATGCAATATTATGCGAAATTCTGAGATTTGAAGGCCAAATCACATATCGTGATACTACATGAAATAGTATCGAAATATTGGTAAAAATGAATATATTTACGTAATATCAAACTACATGAAAAACGTGAAAAAAGTCAAAATATAACCATATTTGAGGATTTTAACTTCAAATCATAGAGCGAGGTTTCGTATTATTTAGATCCAAGAAAAGACATATGACAGTGTTGTTTACAATACAAATGATAAAAATCAATGTGTTTTCATTACAATTAACTAAAATGTTCCTGATTTTCTGTTTATATTACCGAGGGAAGATGTACACGTAAAACCGCTCTAATCCGGCTGAAACGTCGATATATGCAATAAAAACAGAACTTCTCCCCTTTTCAATATCTTACTCAGTATTTTAACGAGAAACAAATAGTTGATTGAAAATGAAGTATTTAAGGTTATTATCTAATCAATTATGTGTTTGCATCATTTTTATCGTATATATAATGAATTAATACCTATAGACTGAAAAATCACAAAAACGTGGAAAAACGGCAAAATATTGCGTAATTCGATATTATTTTGATTAAATCAAATAAAGGAAAAGGGGATGATAATCGTCAAAATATTGCTAAATTCGATGATTTTTCGTACGAAACAAAATGCAAGAAAACTTGCTTAAAATGCAATATTATGCGAAATTCTGAGGTTTAAATCACATATCGTGATACTACATGAAATAGAATCGAAATATTGGTAAAAATGAATATATTTACGTAGTATCAAACTACATGAAAAACGTGAAAAAAGTCACCATTTAACCATATTTGAGGATTTTAACTTCAAATCATAGAGCGAGGTTTCGTATTATTTAGATCCAAGAAAAGACATATGACAATGTTGTTTCCAATACAAATGATAAAAATCAATGTGTTTTCATTACAATTAACTAAAATGTTCCTGATTTTCTGTTTATATTACCGAGGGAAGATGGACACGTAAAACCGCTCTAATCCGGCTGAAACGTCGATATATGCAATAAAAACAGAACTTCTCCCCTTTTCAATATCTTACTCAGTATTTTAACGAGAAACAAATAGTTGATTGAAAATGAAGTATTTAAGGTTATTATCTAATCAATTATGTGTTTGCATCATTTTTATCGTATATATAATGAATTAATACCTATAGACTGAAAATTCACAAAAACGTGGAAAAACGGCAAAATATTGCCTAATTCGATGATATTTTGTTTATGTCACATAAAGGAAAAGGGGATGATAAACGTCAAAATATTGCTAAATTCGATGATTTTTCGTGCGAAACAAAATGCAAGAAAACTTGCTTAAAATGCAATATTATGCGAAATTCTGAGATTTGAAGGCCAAATCACATATCGTGATACTACATGAAATAGTATCGAAATATTGGTAAAAATGAATATATTTACGTAATATCAAACTACATGAAAAACGTGAAAAAAGTCAATATATAACCATATTTGAGGATTTTAACTTCAAATCATAGAGCGAGGTTTCGTATTATTTAGATCCAAGAAAAGACATATGACAATGTTGTTTCCAATACGAATGATAAAAATCAATGTGTTTTCATTACAATTAACTAAAATGTTCCTGATTTTTCGTTTATATTACCGACGGAAGATGTACACGTAAAACCGCTCTAATCCGGCTGAAACGTCGATATATGCAATAAAAACAGAACTTCTCCCCTTTTCAATATCTTACTCAGTATTTTAACGAGAAACAAATAGTTGATTGAAAATGAAGTATTTAAGGTTATTATCTAATCAATTATGTGTTTGCATCATTTTTATCGTATATATAATGAATTAATACCTATAGACTGAAAATTCACAAAAACGTGGAAAAACGAAACGTGCGAAATTCTGAGATTTGAAGGCCAAATCACATATCGTGATACTACATGAAATAGTATCGAAATATTGGTAAAAATGAATATATTTACGTAATATCAAACTACATGAAAAACGTGAAAAAGTCACTATTTAACCATATTTGAGGATTTTAACTTCAAATCATAGAGCGAGGTTTCGTATTATTTAGATCCAAGAAAAGACATATGACAATGTTGTTTCCAATACAAATGATAAAAATCAATGTGTTTTCATTACAATTAACTAAAATGTTCCTGATTTTCCGTTTATATTACCGAGGGAATATGTACACGTAAAACCGCTCTAATCCGGCTGAAACGTCGATATATGCAATAAAAACCGAACTTCTCCCCTTTTCAATATCTTACTCAGTATTTTACCGAGAAACAAATAGATGATTGAAAAAGAAGTATTTAATATTATTCTCTAATCAATTATGTGTTTGCATAATTTTTATCGTATATATATGAATTAATACTTATAGACTGAAAATTCACAAAAACGTGGAAAACGGCAAAATATTGCCTAATTCGATGATATTTTGTTTAAGTCACATAAAGGAAAAGGGGATGATAAACGTCAAAATATTGCTAAATTCGATGAATTTTCGTACGAAACAAAATGCAAGAAAACTAGCTTAAAATGCAATATTATGCGAAATTCTGAGATTTGAAGGCCAAATCACATATCGTGATACTACATGAAATAGTATCGAAATATTGGTAAAAATGAATATATTTACGTAATATCAAACTACATGAAAAACGTGAAAAAAGTCAAAATATAACCATATTTGAGGATTTTAACTTCAAATCATAGAGCGAGGTTTCGTATTATTTAGATCCAAGAAAAGACATATGACAGTGTTGTTAACAATACAAATGATAAAAATCAATGTGTTTTCATTACAATTAACTAAAATGTTCCTGATTTTCTGTTTATATTACCGAGGGAAGATGTACACGTAAAACCGCTCTAATCCGGCTGAAACGTCGATATATACAATAAATACAGAACTTCTCCCCTTTTCAATATCTTACTCAGTATTTTAACGAGAAACAAACAGTTGATTGAAAATGAAGTATTTAAGGTTATTATCTAATCAATTATGTGTTTGCATCATTTTTATCGTATATATAATGAATTAATACCTATAGACTGAAAAATCACAAAAACGTGGAAAAACGGCAAAATATTGCGTAATTCGATGATATTTTGTTTAAATCAAATAAAGGAAAAGGGGATGATAAACGTCAAAATATTGCTAAATTCGATGATTTTTCGTACGAAACAAAATGCAAGAAAACTTGCTTAAAATGCAATATTATGCGAAATTCTGAGGTTTGAAGGCCAAATCACATATCGTGATACTACATGAAATAGAATCGAAATATTGGTAAAAATGAATATATTTACGTAGTATCAAACTACATGAAAAACGTGAAAAAAGTCACCATTTAACCATATTTGAGGATTTTAACTTCAAATCATAGAGCGAGGTTTCGTATTATTTAGATCCAAGAAAAGACATATGACAATGTTGTTTCCAATACAAATGATAAAAATCAATGTGTTTTCATTACAATTAACTAAAATGTTCCTGATTTTCTGTTTATATTACCGAGGGAAGATGGACACGTAAAACCGCTCTAATCCGGCTGAAACGTCGATATATGCAATAAAAACAGAACTTCTCCCCTTTTCAATATCTTACTCAGTATTTTAACGAGAAACAAATAGTTGATTGAAAATGAAGTATTTAAGGTTATTATCTAATCAATTATGTGTTTGCATCATTTTTATCGTATATATAATGAATTAATACCTATAGACTGAAAATTCACAAAAACGTGGAAAAACGGCAAAATATTGCCTAATTCGATGATATTTTGTTTATGTCACATAAAGGAAAAGGGGATGATAAACGTCAAAATATTGCTAAATTCGATGATTTTTCGTGCGAAACAAAATGCAAGAAAACTTGCTTAAAATGCAATATTATGCGAAATTCTGAGATTTGAAGGCCAAATCACATATCGTGATACTACATGAAATAGTATCGAAATATTGGTAAAAATGAATATATTTACGTAATATCAAACTACATGAAAAACGTGAAAAAAGTCAATATATAACCATATTTGAGGATTTTAACTTCAAATCATAGAGCGAGGTTTCGTATTATTTAGATCCAAGAAAAGACATATGACAATGTTGTTTCCAATACAAATGATAAAAATCAATGTGTTTTCATTACAATTAACTAAAATGTTACTGATTTTTCGTTTATATTACCGACGGAAGATGTACACGTAAAACCGCTCTAATCCGGCTGAAACGTCGATATATGCAATAAAAACAGAACTTCTCCCCTTTTCAATATCTTACTCAGTATTTTAACGAGAAACAAATAGTTGATTGAAAATGAAGTATTTAAGGTTATTATCTAATCAATTATGTGTTTGCATCATTTTTATCGTATATATAATGAATTAATACCTATAGACTGAAAATTCACAAAAACGTGGAAAAACGAAACGTGCGAAATTCTGAGATTTGAAGGCCAAATCACATATCGTGATACTACATGAAATAGTATCGAAATATTGGTAAAAATGAATATATTTACGTAATATCAAACTACATGAAAAACGTGAAAAAGTCACTATTTAACCATATTTGAGGATTTTAACTTCAAATCATAGAGCGAGGTTTCGTATTATTTAGATCCAAGAAAAGACATATGACAATGTTGTTTCCAATACAAATGATAAAAATCAATGTGTTTTCATTACAATTAACTAAAATGTTCCTGATTTTCCGTTTATATTACCGAGGGAATATGTACACGTAAAACCGCTCTAATCCGGCTGAAACGTCGATATATGCAATAAAAACCGAACTTCTCCCCTTTTCAATATCTTACTCAGTATTTTACCGAGAAACAAATAGATGATTGAAAAAGAAGTATTTAATATTATTCTCTAATCAATTATGTGTTTGCATAATTTTTATCGTATATATATGAATTAATACCTATAGACTGAAAATTCACAAAAACGTGGAAAACGGCAAAATATTGCCTAATTCGATGATATTTTGTTTAAGTCACATAAAGGAAAAGGGGATGATAAACGTCAAAATATTGCTAAATTCGATGATTTTTCGTACGAAACAAAATGCAAGAAAACTAGCTTAAAATGCAATATTATGCGAAATTCTGAGATTTGAAGGCCAAATCACATATCGTGATACTACATGAAATAGTATCGAAATATTGGTAAAAATGAATATATTTACGTAATATCAAACTACATGAAAAACGTGAAAAAAGTCAAAATATAACCATATTTGAGGATTTTAACTTCAAATCATAGAGCGAGGTTTCGTATTATTTAGATCCAAGAAAAGACATATGACAGTGTTGTTAACAATACAAATGATAAAAATCAATGTGTTTTCATTACAATTAACTAAAATGTTCCTGATTTTCTGTTTATATTACCGAGGGAAGATGTACACGTAAAACCGCTCTAATCCGGCTGAAACGTCGATATATACAATAAAAACAGAACTTCTCCCCTTTTCAATATCTTACTCAGTATTTTAACGAGAAACAAACAGTTGATTGAAAATGAAGTATTTAAGGTTATTATCTAATCAATTATGTGTTTGCATCATTTTTATCGTATATATAATGAATTAATACCTATAGACTGAAAAATCACAAAAACGTGGAAAAATGGCAAAATATTGCGTAATTCGATGATATTTTGTTTAAATCAAATAAAGGAAAAGGGGATGATAAACGTCAAAATATTGCTAAATTCGATGATTTTTCGTACGAAACAAAATGCAAGAAAACTTGCTTAAAATGCAATATTATGCGAAATTCTGAGATTTGAAGGCCAAATCACATATCGTGATACTACATGAAATAGAATCGAAATATTGGTAAAAATGAATATATTTACGTAGTATCAAACTACATGAAAAACGTGAAAAAAGTCACCATTTAACCATATTTGAGGATTTTAACTTCAAATCATAGAGCGAGGTTTCGTATTATTTAGATCCAAGAAAAGACATATGACAATGTTGTTTCCAATACAAATGATAAAAATCAATGTGTTTTCATTACAATTAACTAAAATGTTCCTGATTTTCTGTTTATATTACCGAGGGAAGATGTACACGTAAAACCGCTCTAATCCGGCTGAAACGTCGATATATGCAATAAAAAAAGAACTTCTCCCCTTTTCAATATCTTACTCAGTATTTTAACGAGAAACAAATAGTTGATTGAAAATGAAGTATTTAAGGTTATTATCTAATCAATTATGTGTTTGCATCATTTTTATCGTATATATAATGAATTAATACCTATAGACTGAAAATTCACAAAAACGTGGAAAAACGGCAAAATATTGCCTAATTCGATGATATTTTGTTTATGTCACATAAAGGAAAAGGGGATGATAAACGTCAAAATATTGCTAAATTCGATGATTTTTCGTACGAAACATAATGCAAGAAAACTTGCTTAAAATGCAATATTATGCGAAATTCGGAGATTTGAAGGCCAAATCACATATCGTGATACTACATGAAATAGTATCATTTTTATCGTATATATAATGAATTAATACCTATGGACTGAAAATTCACAAAAACGTGGAAAAACGGCAAAATATTGCCTAATTCGATGATATTTTGTTTAAGTCGCAAAAAGGAAAAGGGGAAGATAAACGTCAAAATATTGCTAAATTCGATGATTTTTCGTACAAAACAAAATGCAAGAAAACTTGCTTAAAATGAAATATTATGCGAAATTCTGAGATTTGAAGGCCAATCACATATCGTGATACTACATGAAATAGAATCGAAATATTGGTAAAAATGAATATATTTACGTAGTATCAAACTACATGAAAAACGTGAAAAAAGTCACTATTTAACCATATTTGAGGATTTTATCTTCAAATCATAGAGAGAGGTTTCGTATTATTTAGATCCAAAAAAAGACTTATGACAATGCTGTTTCCAATACAAATGATAAAAATCAATGTGTTTTCATTAGAATTAACTAAAATGTTCCTGATTTTCCGTTTATATTACCGAGGGAAGATGTACACGTAATACCGCTCTAATCCGGCTGAAACGTCGATATATGCAATAAAAACCGAACTTCTCCCCTTTTCTATATTTTACTCAGTATTTTAACGAGAAACAAATAGATGATTGAAAATGAAGTATTTAAGGTTATTATCTAATTAATTATAGGTTTGCATCATTTTTATCGTATATATATGAATATATACGATAAAAATAGTCTAAACCCATAGACTTAAAATTCACAAAAACGTGGAAAACGGCAAAATATTGCCTAATTCGATGATATTTTGTTTAAGTCACATAAAGGAAAAGGGGATGATAAACGTCAAAATATTGCTAAATTCGATGATTGTTCGTACGAAACAAAAGGCAAGAAAACTTGCTTAAAATGCAATATTATGCGAAATTCTGAGATTTGAAGGCCAAATCACAAATCGTAATACTACATGAAATAGAATCGAAATATTGGTAAAAATGAATATATTTACGTAGTATCAAACTACATGAAAAACGTGAAAAAAGTCACCATTTAACCATATTTGAGGATTTTAACTTCAAATCATAGAGCGAGGTTTCGTATTATTTAGATCCAAGAAAAGACATATGACAATGTTGTTTCCAATACAAATGATAAAAATCAATGTGTTTTCATTACAATTAACTAAAATGTTCCTGATTTTCTGTTTATATTACCGAGGGAAGATGTACACGTAAAACCGCTCTAATCCGGCTGAAACGTCGATATATGCAATAAAAACAGAACTTCTCCCCTTTTCAATATCTTACTCAGTATTTTAACGAGAAACAAATAGTTGATTGAAAATGAAAATTTAAGGTTATTATCTAATCAATTATGTGTTTGCATCATTTTTATCGTATATATAATGAATTAATACCTATAGACTGAAAATTCACAAAAACGTGGAAAAACGGCAAAATATTGCCTAATTCGATGATATTTTGTTTATGTCACATAAAGGAAAAGGGGATGATAAACGTCAAAATATTGCTAAATTCGATGATTTTTCGTACGAAACATAATGCAAGAAAACTTGCTTAAAATGCAATATTATGCGAAATTCTGAGATTTGAAGGCCAAATCACATATCGTGATACTACATGAAATAAAATCGAAATATTGGTAAAAATGAATATATTTACGTAATATCAAACTACATGAAAAACGTGAAAAAGTCACTATTAAACCATATTTGAGGATTTTAACTTCAAATCATAGAGCGAGGTTTCGTATTATTTAGATCCCAGAAAAGACATATGACAATGTTGTTTCCAATACAAATGATAAAAATCAATGTGTTTTCATTACAATTAACTAAAATGTTCCTGATTTTCCGTTTATATTACCGAGGGAATATGTACACGTAAAACCGCTCTAATCCGGCTGAAACGTCGATATATGCAATGAAAACCGAACTTCTCCCCTTTTCAATATCTTACTCAGTATTTTACCGAGAAACAAATAGATGATTGAAAATGAAGTATTTAATATTATTCTCTAATCAATTATGTGTTTGCATAATTTTTATCGTATATATATGAATTAATACCTATAGACTGAAAATTCACAAAAACGTGGAAAACGGCAAAATATTGCCTAATTCGATGATATTTTGTTTAAGTCACATAAAGGAAAAGGGGATGATAAACGTCAAAATATTGCTAAATTCGACGATTTTTCGTACGAAACAAAATGCAAGAAAACTAGCTTAAAATGCAATATTATGCGAAATTCTGAGATTTGAAGGCCAAATCACATATCGTGATACTACATGAAATAGTATAGAAATATTGGTAAAAATGAATATATTTACGTAATATCAAACTACATGAAAAACGTGAAAAAAGTCAAAATATAACCATATCTGAGGATTTTAACTTCAAATCATAGAGCGAGGTTTCGTATTATTATTAGGTCCAAGAAAAGACATATGACAGTGTTGTTTCCAATACAAATGATAAAAATCAATGTGTTTTCATTACAATTAACTAAAATGTTCCTGATTTTCTGTTTATATTACCGAGGGAGATGTACACGTAAAACCGCTCTAATCCGGCTGAAACGTCGATATATGCAATAAAAACAGAACTTCTCCCCTTTTCAATATCTTACTCAGTATTTTAACGAGAAACAAATAGTTGATTAAAAATATAGTATTTAAGGTTATTATCTAATCAATTATGTGTTTGCATCATTTTTATCGTATATATAATGAATTATTACCTATAGACTGAAAAATCACAAAAACGTGGAAAAACGGCAAAATATTGCGTAATTCGATGATATTTTGTTTAAATCAAATAAAGGAAAAGGGGATGATAAACGTCAAAATATTGCTAAATTCGATGATTTTTCGTACGAAACAAAATGCAAGAAAACTTGCTTAAAAAGCAATATTATGCGAAATTCTGAGATTTGAAGGCCAAATCACATATCGTGATACTACATGAAATAAAATCGAAATATTGGTAAAAATAAATATATTTACGTAGTATCAAACTACATGAAAAACGTGAAAAAAATCACTATTTAACCATATTTGAGGATTTTAACTTCAAATCATAGAGCGAGGTTTCGTATTATTTAGATCCAAGAAAAGACATATGACAATGTTGTTTCCAATACAAATGATAAAAATCAATGTGTTTTCATTAGAATTAACTAAAATGTTCCTGATTTTCCGTTTATTTTACCGAGGGAAGATGTACACGTAAATCCGCTCTAATCCGGCTGAAACGTCGATATATGCAATAAAAACCGAACTTCTCCCCTTTTCAATATCGTACTCAGTATTTTAACGAGAAACAAATAGATGATTGAAAATGAAGTATTTAAGGTTATTATCTAATCAATTATAGGTTTGCATAATTTTTATCGTATATATATGAATTAATACCCATAGACTGAAAATTCACAAAAACGTGGAAAACGGCAAAATATTGCCTAATTCGATGATATTTTGTTTAAGTCACATAAAGGAAAAGGGGATGATAAACGTCAAAATATTGCTAAATTCGATGATTTTTCGTGCGAAACAAAATGCAAGAAAACTTGCTTAAAATGCAATATTATGCGAAATTCTGAGATTTGAAGGCCAAATCACATATCGTGATACTACATGAAATAGTATCGAAATATTGGTAAAAATGAATATATTTACGTTATATCAAACTACATGAAAAACGTGAAAAAAGTCAATATATAACCATATTTGAGGATTTTAACTTCAAATCATAGAGCGAGGTTTCGTATTATTTAGATCCAAGAAAAGACATATGACAATGTTGTTTCCAATACAAATAATAAAAATCAATGTGTTTTCATTACAATTAGCTAAAATGTTCCTGATTTTTCGTTTATATTACCGACGGAAGATGTACACGTAAAACCGCTCTAATCCGGCTGAAACGTCGATATATGCAATAAAAACAGAACTTCTCCCCTTTTCAATATCTTACTCAGTATTTTAACGAGAAACAAATAGTTGATTGAAAATGAAGTATTTAAGGTTATTATCTAATCAATTATGTGTTTGCATCATTTTTATCGTATATATAATGAATTAATACCTATAGACTGAAAATTCACAAAAACGTGGAAAAACGAAACGTGCGAAATTCTGAGATTTGAAGGCCAAATCACATATCGTGATACTACATGAAATAGTATCGAAATATTGGTAAAAATGAATATATTTACGTAATATCAAACTACATGAAAAACGTGAAAAAGTCACTATTTAACCATATTTGAGGATTTTAACTTCAAATCATAGAGCGAGGTTTCGTATTATTTAGATCCAAGAAAAGACATATGACAATGTTGTTTCCAATACAAATGATAAAAATCAATGTGTTTTCATTTCAATTAACTAAAATGTTCCTGATTTTCCGTTTATATTACCGAGGGAATATGTACACGTAAAACCGCTCTAATCCGGCTGAAACGTCGATATATGCAATAAAAACCGAACTTCTCCCCTTTTCAATATCTTACTCAGTATTTTACCGAGAAACAAATAGTTGATTGAAAAAGAAGTATTTAATATTATTCTCTAATCAATTATGTGTTTGCATAATTTTTATCGTATATATATGAATTAATACCTATAGACTGAAAATTCACAAAAACGTGGAAAACGGCAAAATATTGCCTAATTCGATGATATTTTGTTTAAGTCACATAAAGGAAAAGGGGATGATAAACGTCAAAATATTGCTAAATTCGATGATTTTTCGTACGAAACAAAATGCAAGAAAACTAGCTTAAAATGCAATATTATGCGAAATTCTGAGATTTGAAGGCCAAATCACATATCGTGATACTACATGAAATAGTATCGAAATATTGGTAAAAATGAATATATTTACGTAATATCAAACTACATGAAAAACGTGAAAAAAGTCAAAATATAACCATATTTGAGGATTTTAACTTCAAATCATAGAGCGAGGTTTCGTATTATTTAGATCCAAGAAAAGACATATGACAGTGTTGTTTCCAATACAAATGATAAAAATCAATGTGTTTTCATTACAATTAACTAAAATGTTCCTGATTTTCTGTTTATATTACCGAGGGAAGATGTACACGTAAAACCGCTCTAATCCGGCTGAAACGTCGATATATGCAATAAAAACAGAACTTCTCCCCTTTTCAATATCTTACTCAGTATTTTAACGAGAAACAAATAGTTGATTGAAAATGAAGTATTTAAGGTTATTATCTAATCAATTATGTGTTTGCATCATTTTTATCGTATATATTATGAATTAATACCTATAGACTGAAAAATCACAAAAACGTGGAAAAACGGCAAAATATTGCGTAATTCGATGATATTTTGTTTAAATCAAATAAAGGAAAAGGGGATGATAAACGTCAAAATATTGCTAAATTCGATGATTTTTCGTGCGAAACAAAATGCAAGAAAACTTGCTTAAAAAGCAATATTATGCGAAATTCTGAGATTTGAAGGCCAAATCACATCGTGATACTACATGAAATAGAATCGAAATATTGGTAAAAATGAATATATTTACGTAGTATCAAACGACATGAAAAACGTGAAAAAAGTCACCATTTAACCATATTTGAGGATTTTAACTTCAAATCATAGAGCGAGGTTTCGAATTATTTAGATCCAAGAAAAGACATATGACAATGTTGTTTCCAATACAAATGATAAAAATCAATGTGTTTTCATTACAATTAACTAAAATGTTCCTGATTTTCTGTTTATATTACCGAGGGAAGATGTACACGTAAAACCGCTCTAATCCGGCTGAAACGTCGATATATGCAATAAAAACAGAACTTCTCCCCTTTTCAATATCTACCTCAGTATTTTAACGAGAAACAAATAGTTGATTGAAAATGAAGTATTTAAGGTTATTATCTAATCAATTATGTATTTGCATCATTTTTATCGTATATATAATGAATTAATACCTATAGACTGAAAATTCACAAAAACGTGGAAATCGGCAAAATATTGCCTAATTCGATGATATTTTGTTTATGTCACATAAAGGAAAAGGGGATGATAAACGTCAAAATATTGCTAAATTCGATGATTTTTCGTACGAAACATAATGCAAGAAAACTTGCTTAAAATGCAATATTATGCGAAATTCGGAGATTTGAAGGCCAAATCACATATCGTGATACTACATGAAATAGTATCATTTTTATCGTATATATAATGAATTAATACCTATGGACTGAAAATTCACAAAAACGTGGAACAACGGCAAAATATTGCCTAATTCGATGATATTTTGTTTAAGTCGCATAAAGGAAAAGGGGAAGATAAACGTCAAAATATTGCTAAATTCGATGATTTTTCGTACAAAACAAAATGCAAGAAAACTTGCTTAAAATGAAATATTATGCGAAATTCTGAGATTTGAAGGCCAATCACATATCGTGATACTACATGAAATAGAATCGAAATATTGGTAAAAATGAATATATTTACGTAGTATCAAACTACATGAAAAACGTGAAAAAAGTCACTATTTAACCATATTTGAGGATTTTATCTTCAAATCATAGAGAGAGGTTTCGTATTATTTAGATCCAAGAAAAGACTTATGACAATGCTGTTTCCAATACAAATGATAAAAATCAATGTGTTTTCATTAGAATTAACTAAAATGTTCCTGATTTTCCGTTTATATTACCGAGGGAAGATGTACACGTAATACCGCTCTAATCCGGCTGAAACGTCGATATATGCAATAAAAACCGAACTTCTCCCCTTTTGTATATTTTACTCAGTATTTTAACGAGAAACAAATAGATGATTGAAAATGAAGTATTTAAGGTTATTATCTAATTAATTATAGGTTTGCATCATTTTTATCGTATATATATGAATATATACGATAAAAATAGTCTAAACCCATAGATTTAAAATTCACAAAAACGTGGAAAACGGCAAAATATTGCCTAATTCGATGATATTTTGTTTAAGTCACATAAAGGAAAAGGGGATGATAAACGTCAAAATATTGCTAAATTCGATGATTGTTCGTACGAAACAAAAGGCAAGAAAACTTGCTTAAAATGCAATATTATGCGAAATTCTGAGATTTGAAGGCCAAATCACATATCGTGTCACTACATGAAATAGAATCGAAATATTGGTAAAAATGAATATATTTACGTAGTATCAAACTACATGAAAAACGTGAAAAAAGTCACCATTTAACCATATTTGAGGATTTTAACTTCAAATCATAGAGCGAGGTTTCGTATTATTTAGATCCAAGAAAAGACATATGACAATGTTGTTTCCAATACAAATGATAAAAATCAATGTGTTTTCATTACAATTAACTAAAATGTTCCTGATTTTCTGTTTATATTACCGAGGGAAGATGTACACGTAAAACCGCTCTAATCCGGCTGAAACGTCGATAAATGCAATAAAAACAGAACTTCTCCCCTTTTCAATATCTTACTCAGTATTTTAACGAGAAACAAATAGTTGATTGAAAATGAAGTATTTAAGGTTATTATCTAATCAATTATGTGTTTGCATCATTTTTATCGTATATATAATGAATTAATACCTATAGACTGAAAATTCACAAAAACGTGGAAAAACGGCAAAATATTGCCTAATTCGATGATATTTTGTTTATGTCACATAAAGGAAAAGGGGATGATAAACGTCAAAATATTGCTAAATTCGATGATTTTTCGTACGAAACATAATGCAAGAAAACTTGCTTAAAATGCAATATTATGCGAAATTCTGAGATTTGAAGGCCAAATCACATATCGTAATACTACATGAAATAGTATCATTTTTATCGTATATATAATGAATTAATACCTATGGACTGAAAATTCACAAAAACGTGGAAAAACGGCAAAATATTGCCTAATTCGATGATATTTTGTTTAAGTCGCATAAAGGAAAAGGGGAAAATAAACGTCAAAATATTGCTAAATTCGATGATTTTTCGTACAAAACAAAATGCAAGAAAACTTGCTTAAAATGAAATATTATGCGAAATTCTGAGATTTGAAGGCCAATCACATATCGTGATACTACATGAAATAGAATCGAAATATTGGTAAAAATGAGTATATTTACGTAGCATCAAACTACATGATAAACGTGAAAAAAGTCACTATTTAACCATATTTGAGGATTTTATCTTCAAATCATAGAGAGAGGTTTCGTATTATTTAGATCCAAGAAAAGACTTATGACAATGCTGTTTCCAATACAAATGATAAAAATCAATGTGTTTTCATTAGAATTAACTAAAATGTTCCTGATTTTCCGTTTATATTACCGAGGGAAGATGTACACGTAAAACCGCTCTAATCCGGCTGAAACGTCGATATATGCAATAAAAACCGAACTTCTCCCCTTTTCTATATTTTACTCAGTATTTTAACGAGAAACAAATAGATGATTGAAAATGAAGTATTTAAGGTTATTATCTAATTAATTATAGGTTTGCATCATTTTTATCGTATATATATGAATATATACGATAAAAATAGTCTAAACCCATAGACTTAAAATTCACAAAAACGTGGAAAACGGCAAAATATTGCCTAATTCGATGATATTTTGTTTAAGTCACATAAAGGAAAAGGGGATGATAAACGTCAAAATATTGCTAAATTCGATGATTGTTCGTACGAAACAAAAGGCAAGAAAACTTGCTTAAAATGCAATATTATGCGAAATTCTGAGATTTGAAGGCCAAATCACATATCGTGATACTACATGAAATAGTATCGAAATATTGGTAAAAATGAATATATTTACGTTATATCAAACTACATGAAAAACGTGAAAAAAGTCAATATATAACCATATTTGAGGATTTTAACTTCAAATCATAGAGCGAGGTTTCGTATTATTTAGATCCAAGAAAAGACATATGACAATGTTGTTTCCAATACAAATGATAAAAATCAATGTGTTTTCATTACAATTAGCTAAAATGTTCCTGATTTTTCGTTTATATTACCGACGGAAGATGTACACGTAAAACCGCTCTAATCCGGCTGAAACGTCGATATATGCAATAAAAACAGAACTTCTCCCCTTTTCAATATCTTACTCAGTATTTTAACGAGAAACAAATAGTTGATTGAAAATGAAGTATTTAAGGTTATTATCTAATCAATTATGTGTTTGCATCATTTTTATCGTATATATAATGAATTAATACCTATAGACTGAAAATTCACAAAAACGTGGAAAAACGAAACGTGCGAAATTCTGAGATTTGAAGGCCAAATCACATATCGTGATACTATATGAAATAGTATCGAAATATTGGTAAAAATGAATATATTTACGTAATATCAAACTACATGAAAAACGTGAAAAAGTTACTATTTAACCATATTTGAGGATTTTAACTTCAAATCATAGAGCGAGGTTTCGTATTATTTAGATCCAAGAAAAGACATATGACAATGTTGTTTCCAATACAAATGATAAAAATCAATGTGTTTTCATTACAATTAACTAAAATGTTCCTGATTTTCCGTTTATATTACCGAGGGAATATGTACACGTAAAACCGCTCTAATCCGGCTGAAACGTCGATATATGCAATAAAAACCGAACTTCTCCCCTTTTCAATATCTTACTCAGTATTTTACCGAGAAACAAATAGATGATTGAAAAAGAAGTATTTAATATTATTCTCTAATCAATTATGTGTTTGCATAATTTTTATCGTATATATATGAATTAATACCTATAGACTGAAAATTCACAAAAACGTGGAAAACGGCAAAATATTGCCTAATTCGATGATATTTTGTTTAAGTCACATAAAGGAAAAGGGGATGATAAACGTCAAAATATTGCTAAATTCGATGATTTTTCGTACGAAACAAAATGCAAGAAAACTAGATTAGAATGCAATATTATGCGAAATTCTGAGATTTGAAGGCCAAATCACATATCGTGATACTACATGAAATAGTATCGAAATATTGGTAAAAATGAATATATTTACGTAATATCAAACTACATGAAAAACGTGAAAAAAGTCAAAATATAACCATATTTGAGGATTTTAACTTCAAATCATAGAGCGAGGTTTCGTATTATTTAGATCCAAGAAAAGACATATGACAGTGTTGTTTCCAATACAAATGATAAAAATCAATGTGTTTTCATTACAATTAACTAAAATGTTCCTGATTTTCTGTTTATATTACCGAGGGAAGATGTACACGTAAAACCGCTCTAATCCGGCTGAAACGTCGATATATGCAATAAAAACAGAACTTCTCCCCTTTTCAATATCTTACTCAGTATTTTAACGAGAAACAAATAGTTGATTGAAAATGAAGTATTTAAGGTTATTATCTAATCAATTATGTGTTTGCATCATTTTTATCGTATATATAATGAATTAATACCTATAGACTGAAAATTCACAAAAACGTGGAAAAACGGCAAAATATTGCCTAATTCGATGATATTTTGTTTATGTCACATAAAGGAAAAGGGGATGATAAAAGTCAAAATATTGCTAAATTCGATGATTTTTCGTACGAAACATAATGCAAGAAAACTTGCTTAAAATGCAATATTATGCGAAATTCGGAGATTTGAAGGCCAAATCACATATCGTGATACTACATGAAATAGTATCATTTTTATCGTATATATAATGAATTAATACCTATGGACTGAAAATTCACAAAAACGTGGAACAACGGCAAAATATTGCCTAATTCGATGATATTTTGTTTAAGTCGCATAAAGGAAAAGGGGAAGATAAACGTCAAAATATTGCTAAATTCGATGATTTTTCGTACAAAACAAAATGCAAGAAAACTTGCTTAAAATGAAATATTATGCGAAATTCTGAGATTTGAAGGCCAATCACATATCGTGATACTACATGAAATAGAATCGAAATATTGGTAAAAATGAATATATTTACGTAGTATCAAACTACATGAAAAACGTGAAAAAAGTCACTATTTAACCATATTTGAGGATTTTATCTTCAAATCATAGAGAGAGGTTTCGTATTATTTAGATCCAAGAAAAGACTTATGACAATGCTGTTTCCAATACAAATGATAAAAATCAATGTGTTTTCATTAGAATTAACTAAAATGTTCCTGATTTTCCGTTTATATTACCGAGGGAAGATGTACACGTAATACCGCTCTAATCCGGCTGAAACGTCGATATATGCAATAAAAACCGAACTTCTCCCCTTTTGTATATTTTACTCAGTATTTTAACGAGAAACAAATAGATGATTGAAAATGAAGTATTTAAGGTTATTATCTAATTAATTATAGGTTTGCATCATTTTTATCGTATATATATGAATATATACGATAAAAATAGTCTAAACCCATAGACTTAAAATTCACAAAAACGTGGAAAACGGCAAAATATTGCCTAATTCGATGATATTTTGTTTAAGTCACATAAAGGAAAAGGGGATGATAAACGTCAAAATATTGCTAAATTCGATTATTGTTCGTACGAAACAAAAGGCAAGAAAACTTGCTTAAAATGCAATATTATGCGAAATTCTGAGATTTGAAGGCCAAATCACATATCGTGACACTACATGAAAAAGAATCGAAATATTGGTAAAAATGAATATATTTACGTAGTATCAAACTACATGAAAAACGTGAAAAAAGTCACCATTTAACCATATTTGAGGATTTTAACTTCAAATCATAGAGCGAGGTTTCGTATTATTTAGATCCAAGAAAAGACATATGACAATGTTGTTTCCAATACAAATGATAAAAATCAATGTGTTTTCATTACAATTAACTAAAATGTTCCTGATTTTCTGTTTATATTACCGAGGGAAGATGTACACG
The DNA here is from genome assembly GCF_040958095.1 of Procambarus clarkii. NCBI lineage: Eukaryota > Metazoa > Arthropoda > Malacostraca > Decapoda > Cambaridae > Procambarus > Procambarus clarkii. The sequence goes on from NW_027189134.1 coordinate 3,358,478, forward strand.
TAAAACCGCTCTAATCCGGCTGAAACGTCGATAAATGCAATAAAAACAGAACTTCTCCCCTTTTCAATATCTTACTCAGTATTTTAACGAGAAACAAATAGTTGATTGAAAATGAAGTATTTAAGGTTATTATCTAATCAATTATGTGTTTGCATCATTTTTATCGTATATATAATGAATTAATACCTATAGACTGAAAATTCACAAAAACGTGGAAAAACGGCAAAATATTGCCTAATTCGATGATATTTTGTTTATGTCACATAGAGGAAAAGGGGATGATAAACGTCAAAATATTGCTAAATTCGATGATTTTTCGTACGAAACATAATGCAAGAAAACTTGCTTAAAATGCAATATTATGCGAAATTCTGAGATTTGAAGGCCAAATCACATATCGTAATACTACATGAAATAGTATCATTTTTATCGTATATATAATGAATTAATACCTATGGACTGAAAATTCACAAAAACGTGGAAAAACGGCAAAATATTGCCTAATTCGATGATATTTTGTTTAAGTCGCATAAAGGAAAAGGGGAAGATAAACGTCAAAATATTGCTAAATTCGATTATTTTTCGTACAAAACAAAATGCAAGAAAACTTGCTTAAAATGAAATAATATGCGAAATTCTGAGATTTGAAGGCCAATCACATATCGTGATACTACATGAAATAGAATCGAAATATTGGTAAAAATGAATATATTTACGTAGCATCAAACTACATGAAAAACGTGAAAAAAGTCACTATTTAACCATATTTGAGGATTTTATCTTCAAATCATAGAGAGAGGTTTCGTATTATTTAGATCCAAGAAAAGACTTATGACAATGCTGTTTCCAATACAAATGATAAAAATCAATGTGTTTTCATTAGAATTAACTAAAATGTTCCTGATTTTCCGTTTATATTACCGAGGGAAGATGTACACGTAAAACCGCTCTAATCCGGCTGAAACGTCGATATATGCAATAAAAACCGAACTTCTCCCCTTTTCTATATTTTACTCAGTATTTTAACGAGAAACAAATAGATGATTGAAAATGAAGTATTTAAGGTTATTATCTAATTAATTATAGGTTTGCATCATTTTTATCGTATATATATGAATATATACGATAAAAATAGTCTAAACCCATAGACTTAAAATTCACAAAAACGTGGAAAACGGCAAAATATTGCCTAATTCGATGATATTTTGTTTAAGTCACATAAAGGAAAAGGGGATGATAAACGTCAAAATATTGCTAAATTCGATGATTGTTCGTACGAAACAAAAGGCAAGAAAACTTGCTTAAAATGCAATATTATGCGAAATTCTGAGATTTGAAGGCCAAATCACATATCGTGATACTACATGAAATAGTATCGAAATATTGGTAAAAATGAATATATTTACGTTATATCAAACTACATGAAAAACGTGAAAAAAGTCAATATATAACCATATTTGAGGATTTTAACTTCAAATCATAGAGCGAGGTTTCGTATTATTTAGATCCAAGAAAAGACATATGACAATGTTGTTTCCAATACAAATGATAAAAATCAATGTGTTTTCATTACAATTAGCTAAAATGTTCCTGATTTTTCGTTTATATTACCGACGGAAGATGTACACGTAAAACCGCTCTAATCCGGCTGAAACGTCGATATATGCAATAAAAACAGAACTTCTCCCCTTTTCAATATCTTACTCAGTATTTTAACGAGAAACAAATAGTTGATTGAAAATGAAGTATTTAAGGTTATTATCTAATCAATTATGTGTTTGCATCATTTTTATCGCATATATAATGAATTAATACCTATAGACTGAAAATTCACAAAAACGTGGAAAAACGAAACGTGCGAAATTCTGAGATTTGAAGGCCAAATCACATATCGTGATACTATATGAAATAGTATCGAAATATTGGTAAAAATGAATATATTTACGTAATATCAAACTACATGAAAAACGTGAAAAAGTCACTATTTAACCATATTTGAGGATTTTAACTTCAAATCATAGAGCGAGGTTTCGTATTATTTAGATCCAAGAAAAGACATATGACAATGTTGTTTCCAATACAAATGATAAAAATCAATGTGTTTTCATTACAATTAACTAAAATGTTCCTGATTTTCCGTTTATATTACCGAGGGAATATGTACACGTAAAACCGCTCTAATCCGGCTGAAACGTCGATATATGCAATAAAAACCGAACTTCTCCCCTTTTCAATATCTTACTCAGTATTTTACCGAGAAACAAATAGGTGATTGAAAAAGAAGTATTTAATATTATTCTCTAATCAATTATGTGTTTGCATAATTTTTATCGTATATATATGAATTAATACCTATAGACTGAAAATTCACAAAAACGTGGAAAACGGCAAAATATTGCCTAATTCGATGATATTTTGTTTAAGTCACATAAAGGAAAAGGGGATGATAAACGTCAAAATATTGCTAAATTCGATGATTTTTCGTACGAAACAAAATGCAAGAAAACTAGCTTAAAATGCAATATTATGCGAAATTCTGAGATTTGAAGGCCAAATCACATATCGTGATACTACATGAAATAGTATCGAAATATTGGTAAAAATGAATATATTTACGTAATATCAAACTACATGAAAAACGTGAAAAAAGTCAAAATATAACCATATTTGAGGATTTTAACTTCAAATCATAGAGCGAGGTTTCGTATTATTTAGATCCAAGAAAAGACATATGACAGTGTTGTTTCCAATACAAATGATAAAAATCAATGTGTTTTCATTACAATTAACTAAAATGTTCTTGATTTTCTGTTTATATTACCGAGGGAAGATGTACACGTAAAACCGCTCTAATCCGGCTGAAACGTCGATATATGCAATAAAAACAGAACTTCTCCCCTTTTCAATATCTTACTCAGTATTTTAACGAGAAACAAATAGTTGATTGAAAATGAAGTATTTAAGGTTATTATCTAATCAATTATGTGTTTGCATCATTTTTATCGTATATATAATGAATTAATACCTATAGATTGAAAAATCACAAAAACGTGGAAAAACGGCAAAATATTGCGTAATTCGATGATATTTTGTTTAAATCAAATAAAGGAAAAGGGGATGATAAACGTCAAAATATTGCTAAATTCGATGATTTTTCGTACGAAACAAAATGCAAGAAAACTTGCTTAAAAAGCAATATTATGCGAAATTCTGAGGTTTGAAGGCCAAATCACATATCGTGATACTACATGAAATAGAATCGAAATATTGGTAAAAATGAATATATTTACGTAGTATCAAACTACATGAAAAACGTGAAAAAAGTCACCATTTAACCATATTTGAGGATTTTAACTTCAAATCATAGAGCGAGGTTTCGTATTATTTAGATCCAAGAAAAGACATATGACAATGTTGTTTCCAATACAAATGATAAAAATCAATGTGTTTTCATTACAATTAACTAAAATGTTCCTGATTTTCTGTTTATATTACCGAGGGAAGATGTACACGTAAAACCGCTCTAATCCGGCTGAAACGTCGATATATGCAATAAAAACAGAACTTCTCCCCTTTTCAATATCTTACTCAGTATTTTACCGAGAAACAAATAGTTGATTGAAAATGAAGTATTTAAGGTTATTATCTAATCAATTATGTGTTTGCATCATTTTTATCGTATATATAATGAATTAATACCTGTAGACTGAAAATTCACAAAAACGTGGAAAAACGGCAAAATATTGCCTAATTCGATGATATTTTGTTTATGTCACATAAAGGAAAAGGGGATGATAAACGTCAAAATATTGCTAAATTCGATGATTTTTCGTACGAAACATAATGCAAGAAAACTTGCTTAAAATGCAATATTATGCGAAATTCTGAGATTTGAAGGCCAAATCACATATCGTGATACTACATGAAATAGTATCATTTTTATCGTATATATAATGAATTAATACCTATGGACTGAAAATTCACAAAAACGAGGAAAAACGGCAAAATATTGCCTAATTCGATGATATTTTGTTTAAGTCGCATAAAGGAAAAGGGGAAGATAAACGTCAAAATATTGCTAAATTCGATGATTTTTCGTACAAAACAAAATGCAAGAAAACTTGCTTAAAATGAAATATTATGCGAAATTCTGAGATTTGAAGGCCAATCACATATCGTGATACTACATGAAATAGAATCGAAATATTGGTAAAAATGAATATATTTACGTAGCATCAAACTACATGAAAAACGTGAAAAAAGTCACTATTTAACCATATTTGAGGATTTTATCTTCAAATCATAGAGAGAGGTTTCGTATTATTTAGATCCAAGAAAAGACTTATGACAATGCTGTTTCCAATACAAATGATAAAAATCAATGTGTTTTCATTAGAATTAACTAAAATGTTCCTGATTTTCCGTTTATATTACTGAGGGAAGATGTACACGTAAAACCGCTCTAATCCGGCTGAAACGTCGATATATGCAATAAAAACCGAACTTCTCCCCTTTTCTATATTTTACTCAGTATTTTAACGAGAAACAAATAGATGATTGAAAATGAAGTATTTAAGGTTATTATCTAATTAATTATAGGTTTGCATCATTTTTATCGTATATATATGAATATATACGATAAAAATAGTCTAAACCCATAGACTTAAAATTCACAAAAACGTGGAAAACGGCAAAATATTGCCTAATTCGATGATATTTTGTTTAAGTCACATAAAGGAAAAGGGGATGATAAACGTCAAAATATTGCTAAATTCGATGATTGTTCGTACGAAACAAAAGGCAAGAAAACTTGCTTAAAATGAAATATTATGCGAAATTCTGAGATTTGAAGGCCAAATCACATATCGTGATACTACATGAAATAGTATCGAAATATTGGTAAAAATGAATATATTTACGTTATATCAAACTACATGAAAAACGTGAAAAAAGTCAATATATAACCATATTTGAGGATTTTAACTTCAAATCATAGAGCGAGGTTTCGTATTATTTAGATCCAAGAAAAGACATATGACAATGTTGTTTCCAATACAAATGATAAAAATCAATGTGTTTTCATTACAATTAGCTAAAATGTTCCTGATTTTTCGTTTATATTACCGACGGAAGATGTACACGTAAAACCGCTCTAATCCGGCTGAAACGTCGATATATGCAATAAAAACAGAACTTCTCCCCTTTTCAATATCTTACTCAGTATTTTAACGAGAAACAAATAGTTGATTGAAAATGAAGTATTTAAGGTTATTATCTAATCAATTATGTGTTTGCATCATTTTTATCGTATATATAATGAATTAATACCTATAGACTGAAAATTCACAAAAACGTGGAAAAACGAAACGTGCGAAATTCTGAGATTTGAAGGCCAAATCACATATCGTGATACTACATGAAATAGTATCGAAATATTGGTAAAAATGAATATATTTACGTAATATCAAACTACATGAAAAACGTGAAAAAGTCACTATTTAACCATATTTGAGGATTTTAACTTCAAATCATAGAGCGAGGTTTCGTATTATTTAGATCCAAGAAAAGACATATGACAATGTTGTTTCCAATACAAATGATAAAAATCAATGTGTTTTCATTACAATTAACTAAAATGTTCCTGATTTTCCGTTTATATTACCAAGGGAATATGTACACGTAAAACCGCTCTAATCCGGCTGAAACGTCGATATATGCAATAAAAACCGAACTTCTCCCCTTTTCAATATCTTACTCAGTATTTTACCGAGAAACAAATAGATGATTGAAAAAGAAGTATTTAATATTATTCTCTAATCAATTATGTGTTTGCATAATTTTTATCGTATATATATGAATTAATACCTATAGACTGAAAATTCACAAAAACGTGGAAAACGGCAAAATATTGCCTAATTCGATGATATTTTGTTTAAGTCACATAAAGGAAAAGGGGATGATAAACGTCAAAATATTGCTAAATTCGATGATTTTTCGTACGAAACAAAATGCAAGAAAACTAGCTTAAAATGCAATATTATGCGAAATTCTGAGATTTGAAGGCCAAATCACATATCGTGATACTACATGAAATAGTATCGAAATATTGGTAAAAATGAATATATTTACGTAATATCAAACTACATGAAAAACGTGAAAAAAGTCAAAATATAACCATATTTGAGGATTTTAACTTCAAATCATAGAGCGAGGTTTCGTATTATTTAGATCCAAGAAAAGACATATGACAGTGTTGTTTCCAATACAAATGATAAAAATCAATGTGTTTTCTTTACAATTAACTAAAATGTTCCTGATTTTCTGTTTATATTACCGAGGGAAGATGTACACGTAAAACCGCTCTAATCCGGCTGAAACGTCGATATATGCAATAAAAACAGAACTTCTCCCCTTTTCAATATCTTACTCAGTATTTTAACGAGAAACAAATAGTTGATTGAAAATGAAGTATTTAAGGTTATTATCTAATCAATTATGTGTTTGCATAATTTTTATCGTATATATAATGAATTAATACCTATAGACTGAAAAATCACAAAAACGTGGAAAAACGGCAAAATATTGCGTAATTCGATGATATTTGGTTTAAATCAAATAAAGGAAAAGGGGATGATAAACGTCAAAATATTGCTAAATTCGATGATTTTTCGTACGAAACAAAATGCAAGAAAACTTGCTTAAAAAGCAATATTATGCGAAATTCTGAGGTTTGAAGGCCAAATCACATATCGTGATACTACATGAAATAGAATCGAAATATTGGTAAAAATGAATATATTTACGTAGTATCAAACTACATGAAAAACGTGAAAAAAGTCACCATTTAACCATATTTGAGGATTTTAACTTCAAATCATAGAGCGAGGTTTCGTATTATTTAGATCCAAGAAAAGACATATGACAATGTTGTTTCCAATACAAATGATAAAAATCAATGTGTTTTCATTACAATTAACTAAAATGTTCCTGATTTTCTGTTTATATTACCGAGGGAAGATGTACACGTAAAACCGCTCTAATCCGGCTGAAACGTCGATATATGCAATAAAAACCGAACTTCTCCCCTTTTCAATATCTTACTCAGTATTTTACCGAGAAACAAATAGATGATTGAAAAAGAAGTATTTAATATTATTCTCTAATCAATTATGTGTTTGCATAATTTTTATCGTATATATATGAATTAATACCTATAGACTGAAAATTCACAAAAACGTGGAAAACGGCAAAATATTGCCTAATTCGATGATATTTTGTTTAAGTCACATAAAGGAAAAGGGGATGATAAACGTCAAAATATTGCTAAATTCGATGATTTTTCGTACGAAACAAAATGCAAGAAAACTAGCTTAAAATGCAATATTATGCGAAATTCTGAGATTTGAAGGCCAAATCACATATCGTGATACTACATGAAATAGTATCGAAATATTGGTAAAAATGAATATATTTACGTAATATCAAACTACATGAAAAACGTGAAAAAAGTCAAAATATAACCATATTTGAGGATTTTAACTTCAAATCATAGAGCGAGGTTTCGTATTATTTAGATCCAAGAAAAGACATATGACAGTGTTGTTTCCAATACAAATGATAAAAATCAATGTGTTTTCATTACAATTAACTAAAATGTTCTTGATTTTCTGTTTATATTACCGAGGGAAGATGTACACGTAAAACCGCTCTAATCCGGCTGAAACGTCGATATATGCAATAAAAACAGAACTTCTCCCCTTTTCAATATCTTACTCAGTATTTTAACGAGAAACAAATAGTTGATTGAAAATGAAGTATTTAAGGTTATTATCTAATCAATTATGTGTTTGCATCATTTTTATCGTATATATAATGAATTAATACCTATAGACTGAAAAATCACAAAAACGTGGAAAAACGGCAAAATATTGCGTAATTCGATGATATTTTGTTTAAATCAAATAAAGGAAAAGGGGATGATAAACGTCAAAATATTGCTAAATTCGATGATTTTTCGTACGAAACAAAATGCAAGAAAACTTGCTTAAAAAGCAATATTATGCGAAATTCTGAGGTTTGAAGGCCAAATCACATATCGTGATACTACATGAAATAGAATCGAAATATTGGTAAAAATGAATATATTTACGTAGTATCAAACTACATGAAAAACGTGAAAAAAGTCACCATTTAACCATATTTGAGGATTTTAACTTCAAATCATAGAGCGAGGTTTCGTATTATTTAGATCCAAGAAAAGACATATGACAATGTTGTTTCCAATACAAATGATAAAAATCAATGTGTTTTCATTACAATTAACTAAAATGTTCCTGATTTTCTGTTTATATTACCGAGGGAAGATGTACACGTAAAACCGCTCTAATCCGGCTGAAACGTCGATATATGCAATAAAAACAGAACTTCTCCCCTTTTCAATATCTTACTCAGTATTTTACCGAGAAACAAATAGTTGATTGAAAATGAAGTATTTAAGGTTATTATCTAATCAATTATGTGTTTGCATCATTTTTATCGTATATATAATGAATTAATACCTATAGACTGAAAATTCACAAAAACGTGGAAAAACGGCAAAATATTGCCTAATTCGATGATATTTTGTTTATGTCACATAAAGGAAAAGGGGATGATAAACGTCAAAATATTGCTAAATTCGATGATTTTTCGTACGAAACATAATGCAAGAAAACTTGCTTAAAATGCAATATTATGCGAAATTCTGAGATTTGAAGGCCAAATCACATATCGTGATACTACATGAAATAGTATCATTTTTATCGTATATATAATGAATTAATACCTATGGACTGAAAATTCACAAAAACGTGGAAAAACGGCAAAATATTGCCTAATTCGATGATATTTTGTTTAAGTCGCATAAAGGAAAAGGGGAAGATAAACGTCAAAATATTGCTAAATTCGATGATTTTTCGTACAAAACAAAATGCAAGAAAACTTGCTTAAAATGAAATATTATGCGAAATTCTGAGATTTGAAGGCCAATCACATATCGTGATACTACATGAAATAGAATCGAAATATTGGTAAAAATGAATATATTTACGTAGCATCAAACTACATGAAAAACGTGAAAAAAGTCACTATTTAACCATATTTGAGGATTTTATCTTCAAATCATAGAGAGAGGTTTCGTATTATTTAGATCCAAGAAAAGACTTATGACAATGCTGTTTCCAATACAAATGATAAAAATCAATGTGTTTTCATTAGAATTAACTAAAATGTTCCTGATTTTCCGTTTATATTACTGAGGGAAGATGTACACGTAAAACCGCTCTAATCCGGCTGAAACGTCGATATATGCAATAAAAACCGAACTTCTCCCCTTTTCTATATTTTACTCAGTATTTTAACGAGAAACAAATAGATGATTGAAAATGAAGTATTTAAGGTTATTATCTAATTAATTATAGGTTTGCATCATTTTTATCGTATATATATGAATATATACGATAAAAATAGTCTAAACCCATAGACTTAAAATTCACAAAAACGTGGAAAACGGCAAAATATTGCCTAATTCGATGATATTTTGTTTAAGTCACATAAAGGAAAAGGGGATGATAAACGTCAAAATATTGCTAAATTCGATGATTGTTCGTACGAAACAAAAGGCAAGAAAACTTGCTTAAAATGAAATATTATGCGAAATTCTGAGATTTGAAGGCCAAATCACATATCGTGATACTACATGAAATAGTATCGAAATATTGGTAAAAATGAATATATTTACGTTATATCAAACTACATGAAAAACGTGAAAAAAGTCAATATATAACCATATTTGAGGATTTTAACTTCAAATCATAGAGCGAGGTTTCGTATTATTTAGATCCAAGAAAAGACATATGACAATGTTGTTTCCAATACAAATGATAAAAATCAATGTGTTTTCATTACAATTAGCTAAAATGTTCCTGATTTTTCGTTTATATTACCGACGGAAGATGTACACGTAAAACCGCTCTAATCCGGCTGAAACGTCGATATATGCAATAAAAACAGAACTTCTCCCCTTTTCAATATCTTACTCAGTATTTTAACGAGAAACAAATAGTTGATTGAAAATGAAGTATTTAAGGTTATTATCTAATCAATTATGTGTTTGCATCATTTTTATCGTATATATAATGAATTAATACCTATAGACTGAAAATTCACAAAAACGTGGAAAAACGAAACGTGCGAAATTCTGAGATTTGAAGGCCAAATCACATATCGTGATACTACATGAAATAGTATCGAAATATTGGTAAAAATGAATATATTTACGTAATATCAAACTACATGAAAAACGTGAAAAAGTCACTATTTAACCATATTTGAGGATTTTAACTTCAAATCATAGAGCGAGGTTTCGTATTATTTAGATCCAAGAAAAGACATATGACAATGTTGTTTCCAATACAAATGATAAAAATCAATGTGTTTTCATTACAATTAACTAAAATGTTCCTGATTTTCCGTTTATATTACCGAGGGAATATGTACACGTAAAACCGCTCTAATCCGGCTGAAACGTCGATATATGCAATAAAAACCGAACTTCTCCCCTTTTCAATATCTTACTCAGTATTTTACCGAGAAACAAATAGATGATTGAAAAAGAAGTATTTAATATTATTCTCTAATCAATTATGTGTTTGCATAATTTTTATCGTATATATATGAATTAATACCTATAGACTGAAAATTCACAAAAACGTGGAAAACGGCAAAATATTGCCTAATTCGATGATATTTTGTTTAAGTCACATAAAGGAAAAGGGGATGATAAACGTCAAAATATTGCTAAATTCGATGATTTTTCGTACGAAACAAAATGCAAGAAAACTAGCTTAAAATGCAATATTATGCGAAATTCTGAGATTTGAAGGCCAAATCACATATCGTGATACTACATGAAATAGTATCGAAATATTGGTAAAAATGAATATATTTACGTAATATCAAACTACATGAAAAACGTGAAAAAAGTCAAAATATAACCATATTTGAGGATTTTAACTTCAAATCATAGAGCGAGGTTTCGTATTATTTAGATCCAAGAAAAGACATATGACAGTGTTGTTTCCAATACAAATGATAAAAATCAATGTGTTTTCATTACAATTAACTAAAATGTTCCTGATTTTCTGTTTATATTACCGAGGGAAGATGTACACGTAAAACCGCTCTAATCCGGCTGAAACGTCGATATATGCAATAAAAACAGAACTTCTCCCCTTTTCAATATCTTACTCAGTATTTTAACGAGAAACAAATAGTTGATTGAAAATGAAGTATTTAAGGTTATTATCTAATCAATTATGTGTTTGCATCATTTTTATCGTATATATAATGAATTAATACCTATAGACTGAAAAATCACAAAAACGTGGAAAAACGGCAAAATATTGCGTAATTCGATGATATTTGGTTTAAATCAAATAAAGGAAAAGGGGATGATAAACGTCAAAATATTGCTAAATTCGATGATTTTTCGTACGAAACAAAATGCAAGAAAACTTGCTTAAAAAGCAATATTATGCGAAATTCTGAGGTTTGAAGGCCAAATCACATATCGTGATACTACATGAAATAGAATCGAAATATTGGTAAAAATTAATATATTTACGTAGTATCAAACTACATGAAAAACGTGAAAAAAGTCACCATTTAACCATATTTGAGGATTTTAACTTCAAATCATAGAGCGAGGTTTCGTATTATTTAGATCCAAGAAAAGACATATGACAATGTTGTTTCCAATACAAATGATAAAAATCAATGTGTTTTCATTACAATTAACTAAAATGTTCCTGATTTTCTGTTTATATTACCGAGGGAAGATGTACACGTAAAACCGCTCTAATCCGGCTGAAACGTCGATATATGCAATAAAAACAGAACTTCTCCCCTTTTCAATATCTTACTCAGTATTTTAACGAGAAACAAATAGTTGATTGAAAATGAAGTATTTAAGGTTATTATCTAATCAATTATGTGTTTGCATCATTTTTATCGTATATATAATGAATTAATACCTATAGACTGAAAATTCACAAAAACGTGGAAAAACGGCAAAATATTGCCTAATTCGATGATATTTTGTTTATGTCACATAAAGGAAAAGGGGATGATAAACGTCAAAATATTGCTAAATTCGATGATTTTTCGTACGAAACATAATGCAAGAAAACTTGCTTAAAATGCAATATTATGCGAAATTCTGAGATTTGAAGGCCAAATCACATATCGTGATACTACATGAAATAGTATCATTTTTATCGTATATATAATGAATTAATACCTATGGACTGAAAATTCACAAAAACGTGGAAAAACGGCAAAATATTGCCTAATTCGATGATATTTTGTTTAAGTCGCATAAAGGAAAAGGGGAAGATAAACGTCAAAATATTGCTAAATTCGATGATTTTTCGTACAAAACAAAATGCAAGAAAACTTGCTTAAAATGAAATATTATGCGAAATTCTGAGATTTGAAGGCCAATCACATATCGTGACACTACATGAAATAGAATCGAAATATTGGTAAAAATGAATATATTTACGTAGCATCAAACTACATGAAAAACGTGAAAAAAGTCACTATTTAACCATATTTGAGGATTTTATCTTCAAATCATAGAGAGAGGTTTCGTATTATTTAGATCCAAGAAAAGACTTATGACAATGCTGTTTCCAATACAAATGATAAAAATCAATGCGTTTTCATTAGAATTAACTAAAATGTTCCTGATTTTCCGTTTATATTACCGAGGGAAGATGTACACGTAAAACCGCTCTAATCCGGCTGAAACGTCGATATATGCAATAAAAACCGAACTTCTCCCCTTTTCTAGATTTTACTCAGTATTTTAACGAGAAACAAATAGATGATTGAAAATGAAGTATTTAAGGTTATTATCTAATTAATTATAGGTTTGCATCATTTTTATCGTATATATATGAATATATACGATAAAAATAGTCTAAACCCATAGACTTAAAATTCACAAAAACGTGGAAAACGGCAAAATATTGCCTAATTCGATGATATTTTGTTTAAGTCACATAAAGGAAAAGATGATGATAAACGTCAAAATATTGCTAAATTCGATGATTGTTCGTACGAAACAAAAGGCAAGAAAACTTGCTTAAAATGCAATATTATGCGAAATTCTGAGATTTGAAGGCCAAATCACATATCGTGATACTACATGAAATAGAATCGAAATATTGGTAAAAATGAATATATTTACGTAGTATCAAACTACATGAAAAACGTGAAAAAAGTCACCATTTAACCATATTTGAGGATTTATCCTTCAAATCATAGAGCGAGGTTTCGTATTATTTAGATCCAAGAAAAGACATATGACAATGTTGTTTCCAATACAAATGATAAAAATCAATGTGTTTTCATTACAATTCCCTAAAATGTTCCTGATTTTCCGTTTATATTACCGAGGGAATATGTACACGTAAAACCGCTCTAATCCGGCTGAAACGTCGATATATGCAATAAAAACCGAACTTCTCCCCTTTTCAATATCTTACTCAGTATTTTACCGAGAAACAAATAGATGATTGAAAATGAAGTATTTAAGGTTATTCTCTAATCAATTATGTGTTTGCATAATTTTTATCGTATATATATGAATTAATACCTATAGACTGAAAATTCACAAAAACGTGGAAAACGGCAAAATATTGCCTAATTCGATGATATTTTGTTTAAGTCACATAAAGGAAAAGGGGATGATAAACGTCAAAATATTGCTAAATTCGATGATTTTTCGTACGAAACAAAATGCAAGAAAACTAGCTTAAAATGCAATATTAAGCGAAATTCTGAGATTTGAAGGCCAAATCACATATCGTGATACTACATGAAATAGTATCGAAATATTGGTAAAAATGAATATATTTACGTAATATCAAACTACATGAAAAACGTGAAAAAATCAAAATATAACCATATTTGAGGATTTTAACTTCAAATCATAGAGCGAGGTTTCGTATTATTTAGATCCAAGAAAAGACATATGACAATGTTGTTTCCAATACAAATGATAAAAATCAATGTGTTTTCATTACAATTAACTAAAATGTTCCTGATTTTCTGTTTATATTACCGAGGGAAGATGTACACGTAAAACCGCTCTAATCCTGCTGAAACGTCGATATATGCAATAAAAACAGAACTTCTCCCCTTTTCAATATCTTACTCAGTATTTTAACGAGAAACAAATAGTTGATTGAAAATGAAGTATTTAAGGTTATTATCTAATCAATTATGTGTTTGCATCATTTTTATCGTATATATAATAAATTAATACCTATACACTGAAAATTCACAAAAACGTGGAAAAACGGCAAAATATTGCGTAATTCGATGATATTTTGTTTAAATCAAATAAAGGAAAAGGGGATGATAAACGTCAAAATATTGCTAAATTCGATGATTTTTCGTACGAAACAAAATGCAAGAAAACTTGCTTAAAAAGCAATATTATGCGAAATTCTGAGATTTGAAGGCCAAATCACATATCGTGATACTACATGAAATAGAATCGAATATATTTTTATCGTATATATAATGAATTAATACCTATGGACTGAAAATTCACAAAAACGTGGAAAAACGGCAAAATATTGCCTAATTCGATGATATTTTGTTTAAGTCACCTAAAGGAAAAGGGGATGATAAACGTCAAAATATTGCTAAATTCGATGATTGTTCGTACGAAACAAAAGGCAAGAAAACTTGCTTAAAATGCAATATTATGCGAAATTCTGATATTTGAAGGCCAAATCACATATCGTGATACTACATGAAATAGAATCGAAATATTGGTAAAAATGAATATATTTACGTAGTATCAAACTACATGAAAAACGTGAAAAAAGTCACCATTTAACCATATTTGAGGATTTATCCTTCAAATCATAGAGCGAGGTTTCGTATTATTTAGATCCAAGAAAAGACATATGACAATGTTGTTTCCAATACAAATGATAAAAATCAATGTGTTTTCATTACAATTAACTAAAATGTTCCTGATTTTCCGTTTATATTACCGAGGGAATATGTACACGTAAAACCGCTCTAATCCGGCTGAAACGTCGATATATGCAATAAAAACCGAACTTCTCCCCTTTTCAATATCTTACTCAGTATTTTACTGAGAAACAAATAGATGATTGAAAATGAAGTATTTAAGGTTATTCTCTAATCAATTATGTGTTTGCATAATTTTTATCGTATATATATGAATTAATACCTATAGACTGAAAATTCACAAAAACGTGGAAAACGGCAAAATATTGCCTAATTCGATGATATTTAGTTTAAGTCACATAAAGGAAAAGAGGATGATAAACGTCAAAATATTGCTAAATTCGATGATTTTTCGTACGAAACAAAATGCAAGAAAACTAGCTTAAAATGCAATATTATGCAAAATTCTGAGATTTGAAGGCCAAATCACATATCGTGATACTACATGAAATAGAATCGAAATATTGGTAAAATGAATATATTTACGTAGTATCAAACTACATGAAAAACGTGAAAAAAGTCACCCGTTAACCATATTTGAGGATTTTAACTTCAAATCATAGAGCGAGGTTTCGTATTATTTAGATCCAAGAAAAGACAAATGACAATATTGTTTCCAATACAAATGATAAAAATCAATGTGTTTTCATTAGAATTAACTAAAATGTTCCAGATTTTCCGTTTATATTACCGATGGAAGATGTACACGAAAATCACTCTATTCCGGCTGAAACGTCGATATATGCAATAAAAACAGAACTTCTCCCCTTTTCAATATCTTACTCAGTATTTTAACGAGAAACAAATAGATGATTGAAAATGAAGTATTTAAGGTTATTATCAATTATGTGTTTGCATAATTTTTGTCGTATATATATGAATTAATACCCATAGACTGAAAATTCACAAAAACGTGGAAAACGGCAAAATATTGCCTAATTCGATGATATTTTGTTTATGTCACATAAAGGAAAAGGGGATGATAAACGTCAAAATATTGCTAAATTCGATGATTTTTCGTACGAAACATAATGCAAGAAAACTTGCTTAAAATGCAATATTATGCGAAATTCTGAGATTTGAATGCCAAATCACATATCGTGATACTACATGAAATAGTATTATTTTTATCGTATATATAATGAATTAATACCTATGGACTGAAAATTCACAAAAACGTGGAAAAACGGCAAAATATTGCCTAATTCGATGATATTTTGTTTAAGTCACTTAAAGGAAAAGGGGATGATAAACGTCAAAATATTGCTAAATTCGATGATTGTTCGTACGAAACAAAAGGCAAGAAAACTTGCTTAAAATGCAATATTATGCGAAATTCTGAGATTTGAAGGCCAAATCACATATCGTGATACTACATGAAATAGAATCGAAATATTGGTAAAAATGAATATATTTACGTAGTATCAAACTACATGAAAAAGGTGAAAAAAGTCACCATTTAACCATATTTGAGGATTTATCCTTCAAATCATAGAGCGAGGTTTCGTATTATTTAGATCCAAGAAAAGACATATGACAATGTTGTTTCCAATACAAATTATAAAAATCAATGTGTTTTCATTACAATTAACTAAAATGTTCCTGATTTTCCGTTTATATTACCGAGGGAATATGTACACGTAAAACCGCTCTAATCCGGCTGAAACGTCGATATATGCAATAAAAACCGAACTTCTCCCCTTTTCAATATCTTACTCAGTATTTTACCGAGAAACAAATAGATGATTGAAAATGAAGTATTTAAGGTTATTCTCTAATCAATTATGTGTTTGCATAATTTTTATCGTATATATATGAATTAATACCTATAGACTGAAAATTCACAAAAACGTGGAAAACGGCAAAATATTGCCTAATTCGATGATATTTTGTTTAAGTCACATAAAGGAAAAGGGGATGATAAACGTCAAAATATTGCTAAATTCGATGATTTTTCGTACGAAACAAAATGCAAGAAAACTAGCTTAAAATGCAATATTATGCGAAATTCTGAGATTTGAAGGCCAAATCACATATCGTGATACTACATGAAATAGTATCGAAATATTGGTAAAAATGAATATATTTACGTAATATCAAACTATATGAAAAACGTGAAAAAATCAAAATATAACCATATTTGAGGATTTTAACTTCAAATCATAGAGCGAGGTTTCGTATTATTTAGATCCAAGAAAAGACATATGACAATGTTGTTTCCAATACAAATGATAAAAATCAATGTGTTTTCATTACAATTAACTAAAATGTTCCTGATTTTCTGTTTATATTACCGAGGGAAGATGTACACGTAAAACCGCTCTAATCCTGCTGAAACGTCGATATATGCAATAAAAACAGAACTTCTCCCCTTTTCAATATCTTACTCAGTATTTTAACGAGAAACAAATAGTTGATTGAAAATGAAGTATTTAAGGTTATTATCTAATCAATTATGTGTTTGCATCATTTTTATCGTATATATAATGAATTATTACCTATACACTGAAAATTCACAAAAACGTGGAAAAACGGCAAAATATTGCGTAATTCGATGATATTTTGTTTAAATCAAATAAAGGAAAAGGGGATGATAAACGTCAAAATATTGCTAAATTCGATGATTTTTCGTACGAAACAAAATGCAAGAAAACTTGCTTAAAAAGCAATATTATGCGAAATTCTGAGATTTGAAGGCCAAATCACATATCGTGATACTACATGAAATAGAATCGAATATATTTTTATCGTATATATAATGAATTAATACCTATGGACTGAAAATTCACAAAAACGTGGAAAAACGGCAAAATATTGCCTAATTCGATGATATTTTGTTTAAGTCACCTAAAGGAAAAGGGGATGATAAACGTCAAAATATTGCTAAATTCGATGATTGTTCGTACGAAACAAAAGGCAAGAAAACTTGCTTAAAATGCAATATTATGCGAAATTCTGAGATTTGAAGGCCAAATCACATATCGTGATACTACATGAAATAGAATCGAAATATTGGTAAAAACGAATATATTTACGTAGTCTCAAACTACATGAAAAACGTGAAAAAAGTCACCATTTAACCATATTTGAGGATTTATCCTTCAAATCATAGAGCGAGGTTTCGTATTATTTAGATCCAAGAAAAGACATATGACAATGTTGTTTCCAATACAAATGATAAAAATCAATGTGTTTTCATTACAATTAACTAAAATGTTCCTGATTTTCCGTTTATATTACCGAGGGAATATGTACACGTAAAACCGCTCTAATCCGGCTGAAACGTCGATATATGCAATAAAAACCGAACTTCTCCCCTTTTCAATATCTTACTCAGTATTTTACTGAGAAACAAATAGATGATTGAAAATGAAGTATTTAAGGTTATTCTCTAATCAATTATGTGTTTGCATAATTTTTATCGTATATATATGAATTAATACCTATAGACTGAAAATTCACAAAAACGTGGAAAACGGCAAAATATTGCCTAATTCGATGATATTTAGTTTAAGTCACATAAAGGAAAAGAGGATGATAAACGTCAAAATATTGCTAAATTCGATGATTTTTCGTACGAAACAAAATGCAAGAAAACTAGCTTAAAATGCAATATTATGCGAAATTCTGAGATTTGAAGGCCAAATCACATATCGTGATACTACATGAAATAGAATCGAAATATTGGTAAAATGAATATATTTACGTAGTATCAAACTACATGAAAAACGTGAAAAAAGTCACCCGTTAACCATATTTGAGGATTTTAACTTCAAATCATAGAGCGAGGTTTCGTATTATTTAGATCCAAGAAAAGACAAATGACAATATTGTTTCCAATACAAATGATAAAAATCAATGTGTTTTCATTAGAATTAACTAAAATGTTCCAGATTTTCCGTTTATATTACCGATGGAAGATGTACACGAAAATCACTCTATTCCGGCTGAAACGTCGATATATGCAATAAAAACAGAACTTCTCCCCTTTTCAATATCTTACTCAGTATTTTAACGAGAAACAAATAGATGATTGAAAATGAAGTATTTAAGGTTATTATCTATTATGTGTTTGCATAATTTTTGTCGTATATATATGAATTAATACCCATAGACTGAAAATTCACAAAAACGTGGAAAACGGCAAAATATTGCCTAATTCGATGATATTTTGTTTATGTCACATAAAGGAAAAGGGGATGATAAACGTCAAAATATTGCTAAATTCGATGATTTTTCGTACGAAACATAATGCAAGAAAACTTGCTTAAAATGCAATATTATGCGAAATTCTGAGATTTGAATGCCAAATCACATATCGTGATACTACATGAAATAGTATTATTTTTATCGTATATATAATGAATTAATACCTATGGACTGAAAATTCACAAAAACGTGGAAAAACGGCAAAATATTGCCTAATTCGATGATATTTTGTTTAAGTCACTTAAAGGAAAAGGGGATGATAAACGTCAAAATATTGCTAAATTCGATGATTGTTCGTACGAAACAAAAGGCAAGAAAACTTGCTTAAAATGCAATATTATGCGAAATTCTGAGATTTGAAGGCCAAATCACATATCGTGATACTACATGAAATAGAATCGAAATATTGGTAAAAATGAATATATTTACGTAGTATCAAACTACATGAAAAAGGTGAAAAAAGTCACCATTTAACCATATTTGAGGATTTATCCTTCAAATCATAGAGCGAGGTTTCGTATTATTTAGATCCAAGAAAAGACATATGACAATGTTGTTTCCAATACAAATTATAAAAATCAATGTGTTTTCATTACAATTAACTAAAATGTTCCTGATTTTCCGTTTATATTACCGAGGGAATATGTACACGTAAAACCGCTCTAATCCGGCTGAAACGTCGATATATGCAATAAAAACCGAACTTCTCCCCTTTTCAATATCTTACTCAGTATTTTACCGAGAAACAAATAGATGATTGAAAATGAAGTATTTAAGGTTATTCTCTAATCAATTATGTGTTTGCATAATTTTTATCGTATATATATGAATTAATACCTATAGACTGAAAATTCACAAAAACGTGGAAAACGGCAAAATATTGCCTAATTCGATGATATTTTGTTTAAGTCACATAAAGGAAAAGGGGATGATAAACGTCAAAATATTGCTAAATTCGATGATTTTTCGTACGAAACAAAATGCAAGAAAACTAGCTTAAAATGCAATATTATGCGAAATTCTGAGATTTGAAGGCCAAATCACATATCGTGATACTACATGAAATAGTATCGAAATATTGGTAAAAATGAATATATTTACGTAATATCAAACTATATGAAAAACGTGAAAAAATCAAAATATAACCATATTTGAGGATTTTAACTTCAAATCATAGAGCGAGGTTTCGTATTATTTAGATCCAAGAAAAGACATATGACAATGTTGTTTCCAATACAAATGATAAAAATCAATGTGTTTTCATTACAATTAACTAAAATGTTCCTGATTTTCTGTTTATATTACCGAGGGAAGATGTACACGTAAAACCGCTCTAATCCTGCTGAAACGTCGATATATGCAATAAAAACAGAACTTCTCCCCTTTTCAATATCTTACTCAGTATTTTAACGAGAAACAAATAGTTGATTGAAAATGAAGTATTTAAGGTTATTATCTAATCAATTATGTGTTTGCATCATTTTTATCGTATATATAATGAATTATTACCTATACACTGAAAATTCACAAAAACGTGGAAAAACGGCAAAATATTGCGTAATTCGATGATATTTTGTTTAAATCAAATAAAGGAAAAGGGGATGATAAACGTCAAAATATTGCTAAATTCGATGATTTTTCGTACGAAACAAAATGCAAGAAAACTTGCTTAAAAAGCAATATTATGCGAAATTCTGAGATTTGAAGGCCAAATCACATATCGTGATACTACATGAAATAGAATCGAATATATTTTTATCGTATATATAATGAATTAATACCTATGGACTGAAAATTCACAAAAACGTGGAAAAACGGCAAAATATTGCCTAATTCGATGATATTTTGTTTAAGTCACCTAAAGGAAAAGGGGATGATAAACGTCAAAATATTGCTAAATTCGATGATTGTTCGTACGAAACAAAAGGCAAGAAAACTTGCTTAAAATGCAATATTATGCGAAATTCTGAGATTTGAAGGCCAAATCACATATCGTGATACTACATGAAATAGAATCGAAATATTGGTAAAAACGAATATATTTACGTAGTCTCAAACTACATGAAAAACGTGAAAAAAGTCACCATTTAACCATATTTGAGGATTTATCCTTCAAATCATAGAGCGAGGTTTCGTATTATTTAGATCCAAGAAAAGACATATGACAATGTTGTTTCCAATACAAATGATAAAAATCAATGTGTTTTCATTACAATTAACTAAAATGTTCCTGATTTTCCGTTTATATTACCGAGGGAATATGTACACGTAAAACCGCTCTAATCCGGCTGAAACGTCGATATATGCAATAAAAACCGAACTTCTCCCCTTTTCAATATCTTACTCAGTATTTTACTGAGAAACAAATAGATGATTGAAAATGAAGTATTTAAGGTTATTCTCTAATCAATTATGTGTTTGCATAATTTTTATCGTATATATATGAATTAATACCTATAGACTGAAAATTCACAAAAACGTGGAAAACGGCAAAATATTGCCTAATTCGATGATATTTAGTTTAAGTCACATAAAGGAAAAGAGGATGATAAACGTCAAAATATTGCTAAATTCGATGATTTTTCGTACGAAACAAAATGCAAGAAAACTAGCTTAAAATGCAATATTATGCGAAATTCTGAGATTTGAAGGCCAAATCACATATCGTGATACTACATGAAATAGAATCGAAATATTGGTAAAATGAATATATTTACGTAGTATCAAACTACATGAAAAACGTGAAAAAAGTCACCCGTTAACCATATTTGAGGATTTTAACTTCAAATCATAGAGCGAGGTTTCGTATTATTTAGATCCAAGAAAAGACAAATGACAATATTGTTTCCAATACAAATGATAAAAATCAATGTGTTTTCATTAGAATTAACTAAAATGTTCCAGATTTTCCGTTTATATTACCGATGGAAGATGTACACGAAAATCACTCTATTCCGGCTGAAACGTCGATATATGCAATAAAAACAGAACTTCTCCCCTTTTCAATATCTTACTCAGTATTTTAACGAGAAACAAATAGATGATTGAAAATGAAGTATTTAAGGTTATTATCAATTATGTGTTTGCATAATTTTTGTCGTATATATATGAATTAATACCCATAGACTGAAAATTCACAAAAACGTGGAAAACGGCAAAATATTGCCTAATTCGATGATA
The DNA here is from genome assembly GCF_040958095.1 of Procambarus clarkii. Classification (NCBI taxonomy): domain Eukaryota; kingdom Metazoa; phylum Arthropoda; class Malacostraca; order Decapoda; family Cambaridae; genus Procambarus; species Procambarus clarkii. The sequence continues at coordinate 3,380,960 of NW_027189134.1, forward strand.
TTTTGTTTATGTCACATAAAGGAAAAGGGGATGATAAACGTCAAAATATTGCTAAATTCGATGATTTTTCGTACGAAACATAATGCAAGAAAACTTGCTTAAAACGCAATATTATGCGAAATTCTGAGATTTGAATGCCAAATCACATATCGTGATACTACATGAAATAGTATTATTTTTATCGTATATATAATGAATTAATACCTATGGACTGAAAATTCACAAAAACGTGGAAAAACGGCAAAATATTGCCTAATTCGATGATGTTTTGTTTAAGTCACTTAAAGGAAAAGGAGACGATAAACGTCAAAATATTGCTAAATTCGATGATTGTTCGTACGAAACAAAAGGCAAGAAAACTTGCTTAAAATGCAATATTATGCGAAATTCTGAGATTTGAAGGCCAAATCACATATCGTGATACTACATGAAATAGAATCGAAATATTGGTAAAAATGAATATATTTACGTAGTATCAAACTACATGAAAAAGGTGAAAAAAGTCACCATTTAACCATATTTGAGGATTTATCCTTCAAATCATAGAGCGAGGTTTCGTATTATTTAGATCCAAGAAAAGACATATGACAATGTTGTTTCCAATACAAATTATAAAAATCAATGTGTTTTCATTACAATTAACTAAAATGTTCCTGATTTTCCGTTTATATTACCGAGGGAATATGTACACGTAAAACCGCTCTAATCCGGCTGAAACGTCGATATATGCAATAAAAACCGAACTTCTCCCCTTTTCAATATCTTACTCAGTATTTTACCGAGAAACAAATAGATGATTGAAAATGAAGTATTTAAGGTTATTCTCTAATCAATTATGTGTTTGCATAATTTTTATCGTATATATATGAATTAATACCTATAGACTGAAAATTCACAAAAACGTGGAAAACGGCAAAATATTGCCTAATTCGATGATATTTTGTTTAAGTCACATAAAGGAAAAGGGGATGATAAACGTCAAAATATTGCTAAATTCGATGATTTTTCGTACGAAACAAAATGCAAGAAAACTAGCTTAAAATGCAATATTATGCGAAATTCTGAGATTTGAAGGCCAAATCACATATCGTGATACTACATGAAATAGTATCGAAATATTGGTAAAAATGAATATATTTACGTAATATCAAACTACATGAAAAACGTGAAAAAAGTCAAAATATAACCATATTTGAGGATTTTAACTTCAAATCATAGAGCGAGGTTTCGTATTATTTAGATCCAAGAAAAGACATATGACAGTGTTGTTTCCAATACTAATGATAAAAATCAATGTGTTTTCATTACAATTAACTAAAATGTTCCTGATTTTCTGTTTATATTACCGAGGGAATATGTACACGTAAAACCGCTCTAATCCGGCTGAAACGTCGATATATGCAATAAAAACCGAACTTCTCCCCTTTTCAATATCTTACTCAGTATTTTACTGAGAAACAAATAGATGATTGAAAATGAAGTATTTAAGGTTATTCTCTAATCAATTATGTGTTTGCATAATTTTTATCGTATATATATGAATTAATACCTATAGACTGAAAATTCACAAAAACGTGGAAAACGGCAAAATATTGCCTTATTCGATGATATTTAGTTTAAGTCACATAAAGGAAAAGAGGATGATAAACGTCAAAATATTGCTAAATTCGATGATTTTTCGTACGAAACAAAATGCAAGAAAACTAGCTTAAAATGCAATATTATGCGAAATTCTGAGATTTGAAGGCCAAATCACATATCGTGATACTACATGAAATAGAATCGAAATATTGGTAAAATGAATATATTTACGTAGTATCAAACTACATGAAAAACGTGAAAAAAGTCACCCGTTAACCATATTTGAGGATTTTAACTTCAAATCATAGAGCGAGGTTTCGTATTATTTAGATCCAAGAAAAGACAAATGACAATATTGTTTCCAATACAAATGATAAAAATCAATGTGTTTTCATTAGAATTAACTAAAATGTTCCAGATTTTCCGTTTATATTACCGATGGAAGATGTACACGAAAATCACTCTATTCCGGCTGAAACGTCGATATATGCAATAAAAACAGAACTTCTCCCCTTTTCAATATCTTACTCAGTATTTTAACGAGAAACAAATAGATGATTGAAAATGAAGTATTTAAGGTTATTATCAATTATGTGTTTGCATAATTTTTGTCGTATATATATGAATTAATACCCATAGACTGAAAATTCACAAAAACGTGGAAAACGGCAAAATATTGCCTAATTCGATGATATTTTGTTTATGTCACATAAAGGAAAAGGGGATGATAAACGTCAAAATATTGCTAAATTCGATGATTTTTCGTACGAAACATAATGCAAGAAAACTTGCTTAAAATGCAATATTATGCGAAATTCTGAGATTTGAATGCCAAATCACATATCGTGATACTACATGAAATAGTATTATTTTTATCGTATATATAATGAATTAATACCTATGGACTGAAAATTCACAAAAACGAGGAAAAACGGCAAAATATTGCCTAATTCGATGATATTTTGTTTAAGTCACTTAAAGGAAAAGGGGATGATAAACGTCTAAATTCGATGATTGTTCGTACGAAACAAAAGGCAAGAAAACTTGCTTAAAATGCAATATTATGCGAAATTCTGAGATTTGAAGGCCAAATCACATATCGTGATACTACATGAAATAGAATCGAAATATTGGTAAAAATGAATATATTTACGTAGTATCAAACTACATGAAAAAGGTGAAAAAAGTCACCATTTAACCATATTTGAGGATTTATCCTTCAAATCATAGAGCGAGGTTTCGTATTATTTAGATCCAAGAAAAGACATATGACAATGTTGTTTCCAATACAAATTATAAAAATCAATGTGTTTTCATTACAATTAACTAAAATGTTCCTGATTTTCCGTTTATATTACCGAGGGAATATGTACACGTAAAACCGCTCTAATCCGGCTGAAACGTCGATATATGCAATAAAAACCGAACTTCTCCCCTTTTCAATATCTTACTCAGTATTTTACCGAGAAACAAATAGATGATTGAAAATGAAGTATTTAAGGTTATTCTCTAATCAATTATGTGTTTGCATAATTTTTATCGTATATATATGAATTAATACCTATAGACTGAAAATTCACAAAAACGTGGAAAACGGCAAAATATTGCCTAATTCGATGATATTTTGTTTAAGTCACATAAAGGAAAAGGGGATGATAAACGTCAAAATATTGCTAAATTCGATGATTTTTCGTACGAAACAAAATGCAAGAAAACTAGCTTAAAATGCAATATTATGCGAAATTCTGAGATTTGAAGGCCAAATCACATATCGTGATACTACATGAAATAGTATCGAAATATTGGTAAAAATGAATATATTTACGTAATATCAAACTACATGAAAAACGTGAAAAAAGTCAAAATATAACCATATTTGAGGATTTTAACTTCAAATCATAGAGCGAGGTTTCGTATTATTTAGATCCAAGAAAAGACATATGACAGTGTTGTTTCCAATACTAATGATAAAAATCAATGTGTTTTCATTACAATTAACTAAAATGTTCCTGATTTTCTGTTTATATTACCGAGGGAAGATGTACACGTAAAACCGCTCTAATCCGGCTGAAACGTCGATATATGCAATAAAAACAGAACTTCTCTCCTTTTAAATATCTTACTCAGTATTTTAACGAGAAACAAATAGTTGATTGAAAATGAAGTATTTAAGGTTATTATCTAATCAATTATGTGTTTGCATCATTTTTATCGTATATATAATGAATTAATACCTATAGACTGAAAATTCACAAAAACGTGGAAAAACGGCAAAATATTGCGTAATTCGATATTTTGTTTAAATCAAATAAAGGAAAAGGGGATGATAAACGTCAAAATATTGCTAAATTCGATGATTTTTCGTACGAAACAAAATGCAAGAAAACTTGCTTAAAAAGCAATATTATGCGAAATTCTGAGATTTGAAGGCCAAATCACATATCGTGATACTACATGAAATAGAATCGAATATATTTTTATCGTATATATAATGAATTAATACCTATGGACTGAAAATTCACAAAAACGTGGAAAAACGGCAAAATATTGCCTAATTCGATGATATTTTGTTTAAGTCACCTAAAGGAAAAGGGGATGATAAACGTCAAAATATTGCTAAATTCGATGATTGTTCGTACGAAACAAAAGGCAAGAAAACTTGCTTAAAATGCAATATTATGCGAAATTCTGAGATTTGAAGGCCAAATCACATATCGTGATACTACATGAAATAGAATCGAAATATTGGTAAAAATGAATATATTTACGTAGTATCAAACTACATGAAAAACGTGAAAAAAGTCACCATTTAACCATATTTGAGGATTTATCCTTCAAATCATAGAGCGAGGTTTCGTATTATTTAGATCCAAGAAAAGACATATGACAATGTTGTTTCCAATACAAATGATAAAAATCAATGTGTTTTCATTACAATTAACTAAAATGTTCCTGATTTTCCGTTTATATTACCGAGGGAATATGTACACGTAAAACCGCTCTAATCCGGCTGAAACGTCGATATATGCAATAAAAACCGAACTTCTCCCCTTTTCAATATCTTACTCAGTATTTTACTGAGAAACAAATAGATGATTGAAAATGAAGTATTTAAGGTTATTCTCTAATCAATTATGTGTTTGCATAATTTTTATCGTATATATATGAATTAATACCTATAGACTGAAAATTCACAAAAACGTGGAAAACGGCAAAATATTGCCTAATTCGATGATATTTAGTTTAAGTCACATAAAGGAAAAGAGGATGATAAACGTCAAAATATTGCTAAATTCGATGATTTTTCGTACGAAACAAAATGCAAGAAAACTAGCTTAAAATGCAATATTATGCGAAATTCTGAGATTTGAAGGCCAAATCACATATCGTGATACTACATAAAATAGAATCGAAATATTGGTAAAATGAATATATTTACGTAGTATCAAACTACATGAAAAACGTGAAAAAAGTCACCCGTTAACCATATTTGAGGATTTTAACTTCAAATCATAGAGCGAGGTTTCGTATTATTTAGATCCAAGAAAAGACATATGACAATGTTGTTTCCAATACAAATGATAAAAATCAATGTGTTTTCATTACAATTAACTAAAATGTTCCTGATTTTCTGTTTATATTACCGAGGGAAGATGTACACGTAAAACCGCTCTAATCCGGCTGAAACGTCGATATATGCAATAAAAACAGAACTTCTCCCCTTTTCAATATCTTACTCAGTATTTTAACGAGAAACAAATAGATGATTGAAAATGAAGTATTTAAGGTTATTATCAATTATGTGTTTGCATAATTTTTGTCGTATATATATGAATTAATACCCATAGACTGAAAATTCACAAAAACGTGGAAAACGGCAAAATATTGCCTAATTCGATGATATTTTGTTTATGTCACATAAAGGAAAAGGGGATGATAAACGTCAAAATATTGCTAAATTCGATGATTTTTCGCACGAAACAAAAGGCAAGAAAACTTGCTTAAAATGCAATATTATGCGAAATTCTGAGATTTGAAGGCTAAATCACATATCGTGATACTACATGAAATAGAATCGAATATATTTTTATCGTATATATAATGAATTAATACCTATGGACTGAAAATTCACAAAAACGTGGAAAAACGGCAAAATATTACCTAATTCGATGATATTTTGTTTAAGTCACCTAAAGGAAAAGGGGATGATAAACGTCAAAATATTGCTAAATTCGATGATTGTTCGTACGAAACAAAAGGCAAGAAAACTTGCTTAAAATGCAATATTATGCGAAATTCTGAGATTTGAAGGCCAAATCACATATCGTGATACTACATGAAATAGAATCGAAATATTGGTAAAAATGAATATATTTACGTAGTATCAAACTACATGAAAAACGTGAAAAAAGTCACCATTTAACCATATTTGAGGATTTATCCTTCAAATCATAGAGCGAGGTTTCGTATTATTTAGATCCAAGAAAAAAAAACATATGACAATGTTGTTTCCAATACAAATTATAAAAATCAATGTGTTTTCATTACAATTAACTAAAATGTTCCTGATTTTCCGTTTATATTACCGAGGGAATATGTACACGTAAAACCGCTCTAATCCGGCTGAAACGTCGATATATGCAATAAAAACCGAACTTCTCCCCTCTTCAATATCTTACTCAGTATTTTACCGAGAAACAAATAGATGATTGAAAATGAAGTATTTAAGGTTATTCTCTAATCAATTATGTGTTTGCATAATTTATATCGTATATATATGAATTAATACCTATAGACTGAAAATTCACAAAAACGTGGAAAACGGCAAAATATTGCCTAATTCGATGATATTTTGTTTAAGTAACATAAAGGAAAAGGGGATGATAAACGTCAAAATATTGCTAAATTCGATGATTTTTCGTACGAAACAAAATGCAAGAAAACTAGCTTAAAATGCAATATTATGCGAAATTCTGAGATTTGAAGGCCAAATCACATATCGTGATACTACATGAAATAGTATCGAAATATTGGTAAAAATGAATATATTTACGTAATATCAAACTACATGAAAAACGTGAAAAAAGTCAAAATATAACCATTTTTGAGGATTTTAACTTCAAATCATTGAGCGAGGTTTCGTATTATTTAGATCCAAGAAAAGACATATGACAGTGTTGTTTTTAATACAAATGATAAAAATCAATGTGTTTTCATTACAATTAACTAAAATGTTCCTGATTTTCTGTTTATATTACCGAGGGAAGATGTACACGTAAAACCGCTCTAATCCGGCTGAAACGTCGATATATGCAAAAAAAACAGAACTTCTCTCCTTTTCAATATCTTACTCAGTATTTTAACGAGAAACAAATAGTTGATTGAAAATGAAGTATTTAAGGTTATTATCTAATCAATTATGTGTTTGCATCATTTTTATCGTATATATAATGAATTAATACCTATAGACTGAAAATTCACAAAAACATGGAAAAACGGCAAAATATTGCGTAATTCGATATTTTGTTTAAATCAAATAAAGGAAAAGGGGATGATAAACGTCAAAATATTGCTAAATTCGATGATTTTTCGTACGAAACAAAATGCAAGAAAACTTGCTAAAAAAGCAATATTATGCGAAATTCTGAGATTTGAAGGCCAAATCACATATCGTGATACTACATGAAATAGAATCGAAATATTGGTAAAAATGAATATATTTACCTAGTATCAAACTACATGAAAAACGTGAAAAAAGTCACCATTTAACCATATTTGAGGATTTTAACTTCAAATCATAGAGCGAGGTTTCGTATTATTTAGATCCAAGAAAAGACACATGACAATGTTGTGTCCAATACAAATGATAAAAATCAATGTGTTTTCATTACAATTAACTAAAATGTTCCTGATTTTCTGTTTATATTACCGAGGGAAGATGTACACGTAAAACCGCTCTAATCCGGCTGAAACGTCGATATATGCAATAAAAACAGAACTTCTCCCCTTTTCAATATCTTACTCAGTATTTTAACGAGAAACAAATAGTTGATTGAAAATGAAGTATTTAAGGATATTATCTAATCAATTATGTGTTTGCATCATTTTTATCGTATATATAATGAATTAATACCTATAGACTGAAAATTCACAAAAACGTGGAAAAACGGCAAAATATTGCGTAATTCGATGATATTTTGTTTAAATCAAACAAAGGAAAAGGGGATGATAAACGTCAAAATATTGCTAAATTCGATGATTTTTCGTACGAAATTAAATGCAAGAAAACTTGCTTAAAATGCAATATTATGCGAAATTCTGAGATTTGAAGGCCAAATCACATATCGTGATACTACATGAAATAGAATCGAAATATTGGTAAAAATGAATATATTTACGTAGTATCAAACTACATGAAAAACGTGAAAAAAGTCACCCGTTAACCATATTTGAGGATTTTAACTTCAAATCATAGAGCGAGGTTTCGTATTATTTAGATCCAAGAAAAGACAAATGACAATGTTGTATCCAATACAATTGATAAAAATCAATGTGTTTTCATTAGAATTAACTAAAATGTTCCTGATTTTCCTTTTATATTACCGATGGAAGATGTACACGAAAATCGCTCTATTCCGGCTGAAACGTCGATATATGCAATAAAAACAGAACTTCTCCCCTTTTCAATATCTTACTCAGTATTTTAACGAGAAACAAATAGATGATTGAAAATGAAGTATTTAAGGTTATTATCAATTATGTGTTTGCATAATTTTTGTCGTATATATATGAATTAATACCCATAGACTGAAAATTCACAAAAACGTGGAAAACGGCAAAATATTGCCTAATTCGATGATATTTTGTTTATGTCACATAAAGGAAAAGGGGATGATAAACGTCAAAATATTGCTAAATTCGATGATTTTTCGTACGAAACATAATGCAAGAAAACTTGCTTAAAAAGCAATATTATGCGAAATTCTGAGATTTGAAGGCCAAATCACATATCGTGATACTACATGAAATAGAATCGAAATATTGGTAAAAATGAATATATTTACGTAGTATCAAACTACATGAAAAACGTGAAAAAAGTCACCATTTAACCATATTTGAGGATTTTAACTTCAAATCATAGAGCGAGGTTTCGTATTATTTAGATCCAAGAAAAGACATATGACAATGTTGTTTCCAATACAAATGATAAAAATCAATGTGTTTTCATTACAATTAACTAAAATGTTCCTGATTTTCTGTTTATATTACCGAGGGAAGATGTACACGTAAAACCGCTCTAATCCGGCTGAAACGTCGATATATGCAATAAAAACAGAACTTCTCCCCTTTTCAATATCTTACTCAGTATTTTAACGAGAAACAAATAGATGATTGAAAATGAAGTATTTAAGGTTATTATCAATTATGTGTTTGCATAATTTTTGTCGTATATATATGAATTAATACCCATAGACTGAAAATTCACAAAAACGTGGAAAACGGCAAAATATTGCCTAATTCGATGATATTTTGTTTATGTCACATAAAGGAAAAGGGGATGATAAACGTCAAAATATTGCTAAATTCGATGATTTTTCGCACGAAACAAAAGGCAAGAAAACTTGCTTAAAATGCAATATTATGCGAAATTCTGAGATTTGAAGGCCAAATCACATATCGTGATACTACATGAAATAGAATCGAATATATTTTTATCGTATATATAATGAATTAATACCTATGGACTGAAAATTCACAAAAACGTGGAAAAACGGCAAAATATTACCTAATTCGATGATATTTTGTTTAAGTCACCTAAAGGAAAAGGGGATGATAAACGTCAAAATATTGCTAAATTCGATGATTGTTCGTACGAAACAAAAGGCAAGAAAACTTGCTTAAAATGCAATATTATGCGAAATTCTGAGATTTGAAGGCCAAATCACATATCGTGATACTACATGAAATAGAATCGAAATATTGGTAAAAATGAATATATTTACGTAGTATCAAACTACATGAAAAACGTGAAAAAAGTCACCATTTAACCATATTTGAGGATTTATCCTTCAAATCATAGAGCGAGGTTTCGTATTATTTAGATCCAAGAAAAGACATATGACAATGTTGTTTCCAATACAAATTATAAAAATCAATGTGTTTTCATTACAATTAACTAAAATGTTCCTGATTTTCCGTTTATATTACCGAGGGAATATGTACACGTAAAACCGCTCTAATCCGGCTGAAACGTCGATATATGCAATAAAAACCGAACTTCTCCCCTTTTCAATATCTTACTCAGTATTTTACCGAGAAACAAATAGATGATTGAAAATGAAGTATTTAAGGTTATTCTCTAATCAATTATGTGTTTGCATAATTTATATCGTATATATATGAATTAATACCTATAGACTGAAAATTCACAAAAACGTGGAAAACGGCAAAATATTGCCTAATTCGATGATATTTTGTTTAAGTCACATAAAGGAAAAGGGGATGATAAACGTCAAAATATTGCTAAATTCGATGATTTTTCGTACGAAACAAAATGCAAGAAAACTAGCTTAAAATGCAATATTATGCGAAATTCTGAGATTTGAAGGCCAAATCACATATCGTGATACTACATGAAATAGTATCGAAATATTGGTAAAAATGAATATATTTACGTAATATCAAACTACATGAAAAACGTGAAAAAAGTCAAAATATAACCATTTTTGAGGATTTTAACTTCAAATCATAGAGCGAGGTTTCGTATTATTTAGATCCAAGAAAAGACATATGACAGTGTTGTTTCCAATACAAATGATAAAAATCAATGTGTTTTCATTACAATTAACTAAAATGTTCCTGATTTTCTGTTTATATTACCGAGTGAAGATGTACACGTAAAACCGCTCTAATCCGGCTGAAACGTCGATATATGCAAAAAAAACAGAACTTCTCTCCTTTTCAATATCTTACTCAGTATTTTAACGAGAAACAAATAGTTGATTGAAAATGAAGTATTTAAGGTTATTATCTAATCAATTATGTGTTTGCATCATTTTTATCGTATATATAATGAATTAATACCTATAGACTGAAAATTCACAAAAACGTGGAAAAACGGCAAAATATTGCGTAATTCGATATTTTGTTTAAATCAAATAAAGGAAAAGGGGATGATAAACGTCAAAATATTGCTAAATTCGATGATTTTTCGTACGAAACAAAATGCAAGAAAACTTGCTAAAAAAGCAATATTATGCGAAATTCTGAGATTTGAAGGCCAAATCACATATCGTGATACTACATGAAATAGAATCGAAATATTGGTAAAAATGAATATATTTACCTAGTATCAAACTACATGAAAAACGTGAAAAAAGTCACCATTTAACCATATTTGAGGATTTTAACTTCAAATCATAGAGCGAGGTTTCGTATTATTTAGATCCAAGAAAAGACACATGACAATGTTGTGTCCAATACAAATGATAAAAATCAATGTGTTTTCATTACAATTAACTAAAATGTTCCTGATTTTCTGTTTATATTACCGAGGGAAGATGTACACGTAAAACCGCTCTAATCCGGCTGAAACGTCGATATATGCAATAAAAACAGAACTTCTCCCCTTTTCAATATCTTACTCAGTATTTTAACGAGAAACAAATAGTTGATTGAAAATGAAGTATTTAAGGATATTATCTAATCAATTATGTGTTTGCATCATTTTTATCGTATATATAATGAATTAATACCTATAGACTGAAAATTCACAAAAACGTGGAAAAACGGCAAAATATTGCGTAATTCGATGATATTTTGTTTAAATCAATTAAAGGAAAAGGGGATGATAAACGTCAAAATATTGCTAAATTCGATAATTTTTCGTACGAAACATAATGCAAGAAAACTTCCTTAAAATGCAATATTATGCGAAATTCTGAGATTTGAAGGCCAAATCACATATCGTGATACTACATGAAATAGTATCATTTTTATCGTATATATAATGAATTAATACCTATGGACTGAAAATTCACAAAAACGTGGAAAAACGGCAAAATATTGCCTAATTCGATGATATTTTGTTTAATTCGCATAAAGGAAAAGGGGAAGATAAACGTCAAAATATTGCTAAATTTGATGATTTTTCGTACAAAACAAAATGCAAGAAAACTTGCTTAAAATGAAATATTATGCGAAATTCTGAGATTTGAAGGCCAAATCACATATCGTGATACTACATGAAATAGAACCGAAATATTGGTAAAAATGAATATATTTACGTAGTATCAAACTACATGAAAAACGTGAAAAAAGTCACCATTTAACCATATTTGAGGATTTTAACTTCAAATCATAGAGCGAGGTTTCGTATTATTTAGATCCAAGAAAAGACATATGACAATGTTGTTTCCAATACAAATGATAAAAATCAATGTGTTTTCATTACAATTAACTAAAATGTTCCTGATTTTCCGTTTATATTACCGAGGGAATATGTACACGTAAAACCGCTCTAATCCGGCTGAAACGTCGATATATGCAATAAAAACCGAACTTCTTCCCTTTTCAATATCTTACTCAGTATTTTACCGAGAAACAAATAGATGATTGAAAATGAAGTATTTAAGGTTATTCTCTAATCAATTATGTGTTTGCATCATTTTTATCGTATATATAATGAATTAATACCTATACACTGAAAATTCACAAAAACGTGGAAAAACGGCAAAATATTGCGTAATTCGATGATATTTTGTTTAAATCAAATAAAGGAAAAGGGGATGATAAACGTCAAAATATTGCTAAATTCGATGATTGTTCGTACGAAACAAAATGCAAGAAAACTAGCTTAAAATGCAATATTATGCGAAATTCTGAGATTTGAACGCCAAATCACATATCGTGATACTACATGAAATAGTATCGAAATATTGGTAAAAATGAATATATTTACGTAATATCAAACTACATGAAAAACGTGAAAAAAGTCAAAATATAACCATATCTGAGGATTTTAACTTCAAATCATAGAGCGAGGTTTCGTATTATTTAGATCCAAGAAAAGACATATGACAATGTTGTTTCCAATACAAATGATAAAAATCAATGTGTTTTCATTACAATTAACTAAAATGTTCCTGATTTTCTCTTTATATTACCGAGGGAAGATGTACACGTAAAACCGCTCTAATCCGGCTGAAACGTCGATATATGCAATAAAAACAGAACTTCTCCCCTTTTCAATATCTTACTCAGTATTTTAACGAGAAACAAATAGTTGATTGAAAATGAAGTATTTAAGATTATTATCTAATCAATTATGTGTTTGCATCATTTTTATCGTATATATAATGAATTAATACCTATAGACTGAAAATTCACAAAAACGTGGAAAAACGGCAAAATATTGCGTAATTCGATGATATTTTGTTTAAATCAAATAAAGGAAAAGGGGATGATAAACGTCAAAATATTGCTAAATTCGATGATTTTTCGTACGAAATAAAATGCAAGAAAACTTGCTTAAAATGCAATATTATGCGAAATTCTGAGATTTGAAGGCCAAATCACATATCGTGATACTACATGAAATAGAATCGAAATATTGGTAAAAATGAATATATTTACGTAGTATCAAACTACATGAAAAACGTGAAAAAAGTCACCCGTTAACCATATTTGAGGATTTTAACTTCAAATCATAGAGCGAGGTTTCGTATTATTTAGATCCAAGAAAAGACAAATGACAATGTTGTTTCCAATACAAATGATAAAAATCAATGTGTTTTCATTAGAATTAACTAAAATGTTCCTGATTTTCCTTTTATATTACCGATGGAAGATGTACACGAAAATCGCTCTATTCCGGCTGAAACGTCGATATATGCAATAAAAACAGAACTTCTCCCCTTTTCAATATCTTACTCAGTATTTTAACGAGAAACAAATAGATGATTGAAAATGAAGTATTTAAGGTTATTATCAATTATGTGTTTGCATAATTTTTGTCGTATATATATGAATTAATACCCATAGACTGAAAATCCACAAAAACGTGGAAAACGGCAAAATATTGCCTAATTCGATGATATTTTGTTTAAATCACATAAAGGAAAAGGGGATGATAAACGTCAAAATATTGCTAAATTCGATGATTGTTCGTACGAAACAAAAGGCAAGAAAACTTGCTTAAAATGCAATATTATGCGAAATTCTGAGATTTGAAGGCCAAATCACATATCGTGATACTACATGAAATAGAACCGAAATATTGGTAAAAATGAATATATTTACGTAGTATCAAACTACATGAAAAACGTGAAAAAAGTCACCATTTAACCATATTTGAGGATTTTAACTTCAAATCATAGAGCGAGGTTTCGTATTATTTAGATCCAAGAAAAGACATATGACAATGTTGTTTCCAATACAAATGATAAAAATCAATGTGTTTTCATTACAATTAACTAAAATGTTCCTGATTTTCCGTTTATATTACCGAGGGAATATGTACACGTAAAACCGCTCTAATCCGGCTGAAACGTCGATATATGCAATAAAAACCGAACTTCTTCCCTTTTCAATATCTTACTCAGTATTTTACCGAGAAACAAATAGATGATTGAAAATGAAGTATTTAAGGTTATTCTCTAATCAATTATGTGTTTGCATCATTTTTATCGTATATATAATGAATTAATACCTATACACTGAAAATTCACAAAAACGTGGAAAAACGGCAAAATATTGCGTAATTCGATGATATTTTGTTTAAATCAAATAAAGGAAAAGGGGATGATAAACGTCAAAATATTGCTAAATTCGATGATTGTTCGTACGAAACAAAATGCAAGAAAACTAGCTTAAAATGCAATATTATGCGAAATTCTGAGATTTGAACGCCAAATCACATATCGTGATACTACATGAAATAGTATCGAAATATTGGTAAAAATGAATATATTTACGTAATATCAAACTACATGAAAAACGTGAAAAAAGTCAAAATATAACCATATCTGAGGATTTTAACTTCAAATCATAGAGCGAGGTTTCGTATTATTTAGATCCAAGAAAAGACATATGACAATGTTGTTTCCAATACAAATGATAAAAATCAATGTGTTTTCATTACAATTAACTAAAATGTTCCTGATTTTCTCTTTATATTACCGAGGGAAGATGTACACGTAAAACCGCTCTAATCCGGCTGAAACGTCGATATATGCAATAAAAACAGAACTTCTCCCCTTTTCAATATCTTACTCAGTATTTTAACGAGAAACAAATAGTTGATTGAAAATGAGGTATTTAAGATTATTATCTAATCAATTATGTGTTTGCATCATTTTTATCGTATATATAATGAATTAATACCTATAGACTGAAAATTCACAAAAACGTGGAAAAACGGCAAAATATTGCGTAATTCGATGATATTTTGTTTAAATCAAATAAAGGAAAAGGGGATGATAAACGTCAAAATATTGCTAAATTCGATGATTTTTCGTACGAAATAAAATGCAAGAAAACTTGCTTAAAATGCAATATTATGCGAAATTCTGAGATTTGAAGGCCAAATCACATATCGTGATACTACATGAAATAGAATCGAAATATTGGTAAAAATGAATATATTTACGTAGTATCAAACTACATGAAAAACGTGAAAAAAGTCACCCGTTAACCATATTTGAGGATTTTAACTTCAAATCATAGAGCGAGGTTTCGTATTATTTAGATCCAAGAAAAGACAAATGACAATGTTGTTTCCAATACAAATGATAAAAATCAATGTGTTTTCATTAGAATTAACTAAAATGTTCCTGATTTTCCTTTTATATTACCGATGGAAGATGTACACGAAAATCGCTCTATTCCGGCTGAAACGTCGATATATGCAATAAAAACAGAACTTCTCCCCTTTTCAATATCTTACTCAGTATTTTAACGAGAAACAAATAGATGATTGAAAATGAAGTATTTAAGGTTATTATCAATTATGTGTTTGCATAATTTTTGTCGTATATATATGAATTAATACCCATAGACTGAAAATCCACAAAAACGTGGAAAACGGCAAAATATTGCCTAATTCGATGATATTTTGTTTAAATCACATAAAGGAAAAGGGGATGATAAACGTCAAAATATTGCTAAATTCGATGATTGTTCGTACGAAACAAAAGGCAAGAAAACTTGCTTAAAATGCAATATTATGCGAAATTCTGAGATTTGAAGGCCAAATCACATATCGTGATACTACATGAAATAGAACCGAAATATTGGTAAAAATGAATATATTTACGTAGTATCAAACTACATGAAAAACGTGAAAAAAGTCACCATTTAACCATATTTGAGGATTTTAACTTCAAATCATAGAGCGAGGTTTCGTATTATTTAGATCCAAGAAAAGACATATGACAATGTTGTTTCCAATACAAATGATAAAAATCAATGTGTTTTCATTACAATTAACTAAAATGTTCCTGATTTTCCGTTTATATTACCGAGGGAATATGTACACGTAAAACCGCTCTAATCCGGCTGAAACGTCGATATATGCAATAAAAACCGAACTTCTTCCCTTTTCAATATCTTACTCAGTATTTTACCGAGAAACAAATAGATGATTGAAAATGAAGTATTTAAGGTTATTCTCTAATCAATTATGTGTTTGCATAATTTTTATCGTATATATATGAATTAATACCTATAGACTGAAAATTCACAAAAACGTGGAAAACGGCAAAATATTGCCTAATTCGATGATATTTTGTTTGTCACATGAAGGAAAAGGGGATGATAAACGTCAAAATATTGCTAAATTCGATGATTTTTCGTACGAAACAAAATGCAAGAAAACTAGCTTAAAATGCAATATTATGCGAAATTCTGAGATTTGAAGGCCAAATCACATATCGTGATACTACATGAAATAGTATCGAAATATTGGTAAAAATGAATATATTTACGTAATATCAAACTACATGAAAAACGTGAAAAAAGTCAAAATATAACCATATCTGAGGATTTTAACTTCAAATCATAGAGCGAGGTTTCGTATTATTTAGATCCAAGAAAAGACATATGACAATGTTGTTTCCAATACAAATGATAAAAATCAATGTGTTTTCATTACAATTAACTAAAATGTTCCTGATTTTCTGTTTATATTACCGAGGGAAGATGTACACGTAAAACCGCTCTAATCCGGCTGAAACGTCGATATATGCAATAAAAACAGAACTTCTCCCCTTTTCAATATCTTACTCAGTATTTTAACGAGAAACAAATAGATGATTGAAAATGAAGTATTTAAGGTTATTATCAATTATGTGTTTGCATAATTTTTGTCGTATATATATGAATTAATACCCATAGACTGAAAATCCACAAAAACGTGGAAAACGGCAAAATATTGCCTAATTCGATGATATTTTGTTTATGTCACATAAAGGAAAAGGGGATGATAAACGTCAAAATATTGCTAAATTCGATGATTTTTCGTACGAAACATAATGCAAGAAAACTTCCTTAAAATGCAATATTATGCGAAATTCTGAGATTTGAAGGCCAAATCACATATCGTGATACTACATGAAATAGTATCATTTTTATCGTATATATAATGAATTAATACCTATGGACTGAAAATTCACAAAAACGTGGAAAAACGGCAAAATATTGCCTAATTCGATGATATTTTGTTTAATTCGCATAAAGGAAAAGGGGAAGATAAACGTCAAAATATTGCTAAATTCGATGATTTTTCGTACAAAACAAAATGCAAGAAAACTTGCTTAAAATGAAATATTATGCGAAATTCTGAGATTTGAAGGCCAAATCACATATCGTGATACTACATGAAATAGAACCGAAATATTGGTAAAAATGAATATATTTACGTAGTATCAAACTACATGAAAAACGTGAAAAAAGTCACCATTTAACCATATTTGAGGATTTTAACTTCAAATCATAGAGCGAGGTTTCGTATTATTTAGATCCAAGAAAAGACATATGACAATGTTGTTTCCAATACAAATGATAAAAATCAATGTGTTTTCATTACAATTAACTAAAATGTTCCTGATTTTCCGTTTATATTACCGAGGGAATATGTACACGTAAAACCGCTCTAATCCGGCTGAAACGTCGATATATGCAATAAAAACCGAACTTCTTCCCTTTTCAATATCTTACTCAGTATTTTACCGAGAAACAAATAGATGATTGAAAATGAAGTATTTAAGGTTATTCTCTAATCAATTATGTGTTTGCATCATTTTTATCGTATATATAATGAATTAATACCTATACACTGAAAATTCACAAAAACGTGGAAAAACGGCAAAATATTGCGTAATTCGATGATATTTTGTTTAAATCAAATAAAGGAAAAGGGGATGATAAACGTCAAAATATTGCTAAATTCGATGATTGTTCGTACGAAACAAAATGCAAGAAAACTAGCTTAAAATGCAATATTATGCGAAATTCTGAGATTTGAAGGCCAAATCACATATCGTGATACTACATGAAATAGTATCGAAATATTGGTAAAAATGAATATATTTACGTAATATCAAACTACATGAAAAACGTGAAAAAAGTCAAAATATAACCATATCTGAGGATTTTAACTTCAAATCATAGAGCGAGGTTTCGTATTATTTAGATCCAAGAAAAGACATATGACAATGTTGTTTCCAATACAAATGATAAAAATCAATGTGTTTTCATTACAATTAACTAAAATGTTCCTGATTTTCTCTTTATATTACCGAGGGAAGATGTACACGTAAAACCGCTCTAATCCGGCTGAAACGTCGATATATGCAATAAAAACAGAACTTCTCCCCTTTTCAATATCTTACTCAGTATTTTAACGAGAAACAAATAGATGATTGAAAATGAAGTATTTAAGGTTATTATCTAATCAATTATGTGTTTGCATCATTTTTATCGTATATATAATGAATTAATACCTATAGACTGAAAATTCACAAAAACGTGGAAAAACGGCAAAATATTGCGTAATTCGATGATATTTTGTTTAAATCAAATAAAGGAAAAGGGGATGATAAACGTCAAAATATTGCTAAATTCGATGATTTTTCGTACGAAATAAAATGCAATAAAACGTGCTTAAAATGCAATATTATGCGAAATTCTGAGATTTGAAGGCCAAATCACATATCGTGATACTACATGAAATAGAATCGAAATATTGGTAAAAATGAATATATTTACGTAGTATCAAACTACATGAAAAACGTGAAAAAAGTCACCATTTAACCATATTTGAGGATTTTAACTTCAAATCATAGAGCGAGGTTTCGTATTATTTAGATCCAAGAAAAGACATATGACAATGTTGTTTCCAATTCAAATGATAAAAATCAATGTGTTTTCATTACAATTAACTAAAATGTTCCTGATTTTCCGTTTATATTACCGAGGGAAGATGTACACGTAAAACCGCTCCAATCCGGCTGAAACGTCGATATATGCAATAAAAACCGAACTTCTCCCCTTTACAATATCTTACTCAGTATTTTAACGAGAAACAAATAGATGATTGAAAATGAAGTATTTAAGGTTATTATCTGATCAATTATGTGTTTGCATCATTTTTATCGTATATATAATGAATTAATACCTATAGACTGAAAATTCACAAAAACGTGGAAAACGGCAAAATATTGCCTAATTCGATGATATTTTGTTTAAGTCACATAAAGGAAAAGGGGATGATAAACGTCAAAATATTGCTAAATTCGATGATTTTTCGTACGAAACAAAATGCAAGAAAACTTGCTTAAAATGCAATATTATGCGAAATTCTGAGATTTGAAGGCCAAATCACATATCGTGATACTACATGAAATAGTATCGAAATATTGGTAAAAATTAATATATTTACGTAATATCAAACTACATGAAAAACGTGAAAAAAGTCAATATATAACCATATATGAGGATTTTAACTTCAAATCATAGAGCGAGGTTTCGTATTATTTAGATCCAAGAAAAGACATATGACAATGTTGTTTCCAATACAAATGATAAAAATCAATGTGTTTTCATTACAATTAACTAAAATGTTCCTGATTTTCTGTTTATATTACCGAGGGAAGATGTACACGTAAAACCACTCTAATCCGGCTGAAACGTCGATATATGCAATAAAAACAGAACTTCTCCCCTTTTCAATATCTTACTCAGTATTTTAACGAGAAACAAATAGTTGATTGAAAATGAAGTATTTAAGGTTATTATCTAATCAATTATGTGTTTGCATCATTTTTATCGTATATATAATGAATTAATACCTATAGACTGAAAATTCACAAAAACGTGGAAAAACGGCAAAATATTGCCTAATTCGATGATATTTTGTTTAAATCAAATAAAGGAAAAGGGGATGATAAACGTCAAAATATTGCTAAATTCGATGATTTTTCGTACGAAACAAAATGCAAGAAAACTTGCTTAAAAAGCAATATTATGCGAAATTCTGAGATTTGAATGCCAAATCACATATCGTGATACTACATGAAATAGAATCGAAATATTGGTAAAAATGAATATATTTACCTAGTATCAAACTACATGAAAAACGTGAAAAAAGTCACCCGTTAACCATATTTGAGGATTTTAACTTCAAATCATAGAGCGATGTTTCGTATTATTTAGATCCAAGAAAAGACAAATGACAATGTTGTTTCCAATACAAATGATAAAAATCAATGTGTTTTCATTAGAATTAACTAAAATGTTCCTGATTTTCCGTTTATATTACCGATGGAAGATGTACACGAAAATCGCTCTATTCCGGCTGAAACGTCGATATATGCAATAAAAACAGAACTTCTCCCCTTTTCAATATCTTACTCAGTATTTTAACGAGAAACAAATAGATGATTGAAAATGAAGTATTTAAGGTTATTATCAATTATGTGTTTGCATAATTTTTGTCGTATATATATGAATTAATACCCATAGACTGAAAATTCACAAAAACGTGGAAAACGGCAAAATATTGCCTAATTCGATGATATTTTGTTTATGTCACATAAAGGAAAAGGGGATGATAAACGTCAAAATATTGCTAAATTCGATGATTTTTCGTACGAAACATAATGCAAGAAAACTTGCTTAAAATGCAATATTATGCGAAATTCTGATATTTGAAGGCCAAATCACATATCTTGATACTACATGAAATAGTATCATTTTTATCGTATATATAATGAATTAATACCTATGGACTGAAAATTCACAAAAACGTGGAAAAACGGCAAAATATTGCCTAATTCGATGATATTTTGTTTAAGTCGCATAAAGGAAAAGGGGAAGATAAACGTCAAAATATTGCTAAATTCGATGATTTTTCGTACAAAACAAAATGCAAGAAAACTTGCTTAAAATGAAATATTATGCGAAATTCTGAGATTTGAAGGCCAAATCACATATCGTGATACTACATGAAATAGAATCGAAATATTGGTAAAAATGAATATATTTACGTAGTATCAAACTACATGAAAAACGTGAAAAAAGTCACTATTAACCATATTTGAGGATTTTATCTTCAAATCATAGAGAGAGGTTTCGTATTATTTAGATCCAAGAAAAGACTTATGACAATGCTGTTTCCAATACAAATGATAAAAATCAATGTGTTTTCATTAGAATTAACTAAAATGTTCCTGATTTTCCGTTTATATTACCGAGGGAAGATGTACACGTAAAACCGCTCTAATCCGGCTGAAACGTCGATATATGCAATAAAAACCGAACTTCTCCCCTTTTTTATATTTTACTCAGTATTTTAACGAGAAACAAATAGATGATTGAAAATGAAGTATTTAAGGTTATTATCTAATTAATTACAGGTTTGCATCATTTTTATCGTATATATATGAATATATACGATAAAAATAGTCTAAACCCATAGACTTAAAATTCACAAAAACGTGGAAAACGGCCAAATATTGCCTAATTCGATGATATTTTGTTTAAGTCACATAAAGGAAAAGGGGATGATAAACGTCAAAATATTGCTAAATTCGATGATTGTTCGTACGAAACAAAAGGCAAGAAAACTTGCTTAAAATGCAATATTATGCGAAATTCTGAGATTTGAAGGCCAAATCACATATCGTGATACTACATGAAATAGAATCGAAATATTGGTAAAAATGAATATATTTACGTAGTATCAAACTACATAAAAACGTGAAAAAAGTCACCATTTAACCATATTTGAGGATTTTAACTTCAAATCATAGAGCGAGGTTTCGTATTATTTAGATCCAAGAAAAGACATATGACAATGTTGTTTCCAATACAAATGATAAAAATCAATGTGTTTTCATTACAATTAACTAAAATGTTCCTGATTTTCCGTTTATATTACCGAGGGAATATGTACACGTAAAACCGCTCTAATCCGGCTGAAACGTCGATATATGCAATAAAAACAGAACTTCTCCCCTTTTCAATATCTTACTCAGTATTTTAACGAGAAACAAATAGTTGATTGAAAATATGTACACGTAAAACCGCTCTAATCCGGCTGAAACGTCGATATATGCAATAAAAACAGAACTTCTCCCCTTTTCAATATCTTACTCAGTATTTTAACGAGAAACAAATAGTTGATTGAAAATGAAGTATTTAAGGTTATTATCTAATCAATTATGTGTTTGCATCATTTTTATCGTATATATAATGAATTAATACCTATACACTGAAAATTCACAAAAACGTGGAAAAACGGCAAAATATTGCGTAATTCGATGATATTTTGTTTAAATCAAATAAAGGAAAAGGGGATGATAAACGTCAAAATATTGCTAAATTCGATGATTTTTCGTACGAAACAAAATGCAAGAAAACTTGCTTAAAAAGCAATATTATACGAAATTCTGAGATTTGAAGGCCAAATCACATATCGTGATACTACATGAAATAGTTTTGAAATATTGGTAAAAATGAATATATTTACGTAATATCAAACTACATGAAAAACGTGAAAAAAGTCAAAATATAACCATATTTGAGGATTTTAACTTCAAATCATAGAGCGAGGTTTCGTATTATTTAGATCCAAGAAAAGACATATGACAATGTTGTTTCCAATACAAATGATAAAAATCAATGTGTTTTTATTACAATTAACTAAAATGTTCCTGATTTTCTGTTTATATTACCGAGGGAAGATGTACACGTAAAACCGCTCTAATCGGGCTGAAACGTCGATATATGCAATAAAAACCGAACTTCTCCCCTTTACAATATCTTACTCAGTATTTTAACGAGAAACAAATAGATGATTGAAAATGAAGTATTTAAGGTTATTATCTAATCAATTATGTGTTTGCATAATTTTTATCGTATATATATGAATTAATACCCATATACTGAAAATTCACAAAAACGTGGAAAACGGCAAAATATTGCCTAATTCGATGATATTTTGTTTAAGTCACATAAAGGAAAAGGGGATGATAAACGTCAAAATATTGCTAAATTCGATGATTTTTCGTACGAAACAAAATGCAAGAAAACTTGCTTAAAATGCAATATTATGCGAAATTCTGAGATTTGAAGGCCAAATCACATATCGTGATACTACATGAAATAGTATCGAAATATTGGTAAAAATTAATATATTTACGTAATATCAAACTACATGAAAAACGTGAAAAAAGTCAATATATAACCATATATGAGGATTTTAACTTCAAATCATAGAGCGAGGTTTCGTATTATTTAGATCCAAGAAAAGACATATGACAATGTTGTTTCCAATACAAATGATAAAAATCAATGTGTTTTCATTACAATTAACTAAAATGTTCCTGATTTTCTGTTTATATTACCGAGGGAAGATGTACACGTAAAACCACTCTAATCCGGCTGAAACGTCGATATATGCAATAAAAACAGAACTTCTCCCCTTTTCAATATCTTACACAGTATTTTAACGAGAAACAAATAGTTGATTGAAAATGAAGTATTTAAGGTTATTATCTAATCAATTATGTGTTTGCATCATTTTTATCGTATATATAATGAATTAATACCTATAGACTGAAAATTCACAAAAACGTGGAAAAACGGCAAAATATTGCCTAATTCGATGATATTTTGTTTAAATCAAATAAAGGAAAAGGGGATGATAAACGTCAAAATATTGCTAAATTCGATGATTTTTCGTACGAAACAAAATGCAAGAAAACTTGCTTAAAAAGCAATATTATGCGAAATTCTGAGATTTGAATGCCAAATCACATATCGTGATACTACATGAAATAGAATCGAAATATTGGTAAAAATGAATATATTTACCTAGTATCAAACTACATGAAAAACGTGAAAAAAGTCACCTGTTAACCATATTTGAGGATTTTAACTTCAAATCATAGAGCGAGGTTTCGTATTATTTAGATCCAAGAAAAGACAAATGACAATGTTGTTTCCAATACAAATGATAAAAATCAATGTGTTTTCATTAGAATTAACTAAAATGTTCCTGATTTTCCGTTTATATTACCGATGGAAGATGTACACGAAAATCGCTCTATTCCGGCTGAAACGTCGATATATGCAATAAAAACAGAACTTCTCCCCTTTTCAATATCTTACTCAGTATTTTAACGAGAAACAAATAGATGATTGAAAATGAAGTATTTAAGGTTATTATCAATTATGTGTTTGCATAATTTTTGTCGTATATATATGAATTAATACCCATAGACTGAAAATTCACAAAAACGTGGAAAACGGCAAAATATTGCCTAATTCGATGATATTTTGTTTATGTCACATAAAGGAAAAGGGGATGATAAACGTCAAAATATTGCTAAATTCGATGATTTTTCGTACGAAACATAATGCAAGAAAACTTGCTTAAAATGCAATATTATGCGAAATTCTGATATTTGAAGGCCAAATCACATATCTTGATACTACATGAAATAGTATCATTTTTATCGTATATATAATGAATTAATACCTATGGACTGAAAATTCACAAAAACGTGGAAAAACGGCAAAATATTGCCTAATTCGATGATATTTTGTTTAAGTCGCATAAAGGAAAAGGGGAAGATAAACGTCAAAATATTGCTAAATTCGATGATTTTTCGTACAAAACAAAATGCAAGAAAACTTGCTTAAAATGAAATATTATGCGAAATTCTGAGATTTGAAGGCCAAATCACATATCGTGATACTACATGAAATAGAATCGAAATATTGGTAAAAATGAATATATTTACGTAGTATCAAACTACATGAAAAACGTGAAAAAAGTCACTATTAACCATATTTGAGGATTTTATCTTCAAATCATAGAGAGAGGTTTCGTATTATTTAGATCCAAGAAAAGACTTATGACAATGCTGTTTCCAATACAAATGATAAAAATCAATGTGTTTTCATTAGAATTAACTAAAATGTTCCTGATTTTCCGTTTATATTACCGAGGGAAGATGTACACGTAAAACCGCTCTAATCCGGCTGAAACGTCGATATATGCAATAAAAACAGAACTTCTCCCCTTTTCAATATCTTACTCAGTATTTTAACGAGAAACAAATAGTTGATTGAAAATGAAGTATTTAAGGTTATTATCTAATCAATTATGTGTTTGCATCATTTTTATCGTATATATAATGAATTAATACCTATAGACTGAAAATTCACAAAAACGTGGAAAAACGGCAAAATATTGCGTAATTCGATGATATTTTGTTTAAATCAAATAAAGGAAAAGGGGATGATAAACGTCAAAATATTGCTAAATTCGATGATTTTTCGTACGAAACAAAATGCAAGAAAACTTGCTTAAAAAGCAATATTATACGAAATTCTGAGATTTGAAGGCCAAATCACATATCGTGATACTACATGAAATAGTTTTGAAATATTGGTAAAAATGAATATATTTACGTAATATCAAACTACATGAAAAACGTGAAAAAAGTCAAAATATAACCATATTTGAGGATTTTAACTTCAAATCATAGAGCGAGGTTTCGTATTATTTAGATCCAAGAAAAGACATATGACAATGTTGTTTCCAATACAAATGATAAAAATCAATGTGTTTTCATTACAATTAACTAAAATGTTCCTGATTTTCTGTTTATATTACCGAGGGAAGATGTACACGTAAAACCGCTCTAATCGGGCTGAAACGTCGATATATGCAATAAAAACCGAACTTCTCCCCTTTACAATATCTTACTCAGTATTTTAACGAGAAACAAATAGATGATTGAAAATGAAGTATTTAAGGTTATTATCTAATCAATTATGTGTTTGCATAATTTTTATCGTATATATATGAATTAATACCCATATACTGAAAATTCACAAAAACGTGGAAAACGGCAAAATATTGCCTAATTCGATGATATTTTGTTTAAGTCACATAAAGGAAAAGGGGATGATAAACGTCAAAATATTGCTAAATTCGATGATTTTTCGTACGAAACAAAATGCAAGAAAACTTGCTTAAAATGCAATATTATGCGAAATTCTGAGATTTGAAGGCCAAATCACATATCGTGATACTACATGAAATAGTATCGAAATATTGGTAAAAATGAATATATTTACGTAATATCAAACTACATGAAAAACGTGAAAAAAGTCAATATATAACCATATTTAAGGATTTTAACTTCAAATCATAGAGCGAGGTTTCGTATTATTTAGATCCAAGAAAAGACATATGACAATGTTGTTTCCAATACAAATGATAAAAATCAATGTGTTTTCATTACAATTAACTAAAATGTTCCTGATTTTCTGTTTATATTACCAAGGGAAGATGTACACGTAAAACCGCTCTAATCCGGCTGAAACGTCGATATATGCAATAAAAACCGATCTTCTCCCCTTTACAATATCTTACTCAGTATTTTAACGAGAAACAAATAGATGATTGAAAATGAAGTATTTAAGGTTATTATCTAATCAATTATGTGTTTGCATAATTTTTATCGTATATATATGAATTAATACCCATATACTGAAAATTCACAAAAACGTGGAAAACGGCAAAATATTGCCTAATTCGATGATATTTTGTTTAAGTCACATAAAGGAAAAGGGGATGATAAACGTCAAAATATTGCTAAATTCGATGATTTTTCGTACGAAACAAAATGCAAGAAAACTTGCTTAAAATGAAATATTATGCGAAATTCTGAGATTTGAAGGCCAAATCACATATCGTGATACTACATGAAATAGAACCGAAATATTGGTAAAAATGAATATATTTACGTAGTATCAAACTACATGAAAAACGTGAAAAAAGTCACCATTTAACCATATTTGAGGATTTTAACTTCAAATCATAGAGCGAGGTTTCGTATTATTTAGATCCAAGAAAAGACATATGACAATGTTGTTTCCAATACAAATGATAAAAATCAATGTGTTTTCATTACAATTAACTAAAATGTTCCTGATTTTCCGTTTATATTACCGAGGGAATATGTACACGTAAAACCGCTCTAATCCGGCTGAAACGTCGATATATGCAATAAAAACCGAACTTCTTCCCTTTTCAATATCTTACTCAGTATTTTACCGAGAAACAAATAGATGATTGAAAATGAAGTATTTAAGGTTATTCTCTAATCAATTATGTGTTTGCATCATTTTTATCGTATATATAATGAATTAATACCTATACACTGAAAATTCACAAAAACGTGGAAAAACGGCAAAATATTGCGTAATTCGATGATATTTTGTTTAAATCAAATAAAGGAAAAGGGGATGATAAACGTCAAAATATTGCTAAATTCGATGATTTTTCGTACGAAACAAAATGCAAGAAAACTAGCTTAAAATGCAATATTATGCGAAATTCTGAGATTTGAAGGCCAAATCACATATAGTGATACTACATGAAATAGTATCGAAATATTGGTAAAAATGAATATATTTACGTAATATCAAACTACATGAAAAACGTGAAAAAAGTCAAAATATAACCATATCTAAGGATTTTAACTTCAAATCATAGAGCGAGGTTTCGTATTATTTAGATCCAAGAAAAGACATATGACAATGTTGTTTCCAATACAAATGATAAAAATCAATGTGTTTTCATTACAATTAACTAAAATGTTCCTGATTTTCTGTTTATATTACCGAGGGAAGATGTACACGTAAAACCGCTCTAATCCGGCTGAAACGTCGATATATGCAATAAAAACAGAACTTCTCCCCTTTTCAATATCTTACTCAGTATTTTAACGAGAAACAAATAGTTGATTGAAAATGAAGTATTTAAGATTATTATCTAATCAAATTATGTGTTTGCATCATTTTTATCGTATATATAATGAATTAATACCTATAGACTGAAAATTCACAAAAACGTGGAAAAACGGAAAAATATTGCGTAATTCGATGATATTTTGTTTAAGTCGCATAAAGGAAAAGGGGATGATAAACGTCAAAATATTGCTAAATTCGATGATTTTTCGTACGAAATAAAATGCAAGAAAACTTGCTTAAAATGCAATATTATGCGAAATTCTGAGATTTGAAGGCCAAATCACATATCGTGATACTACATGAAATAGAATCGAAATATTGGTAAAAATGAATATATTTACGTAGTATCAAACTACATGAAAAACGTGAAAAACGTCACCCGTTAACCATATTTGAGGATTTTAACTTCAAATCATAGAGCGAGGTTTCGTATTATTTAGATCCAAGAAAAGACAAATGACAATGTTGTTTCCAATACAAATGATAAAAATCAATGTGTTTTCATTAGAATTAACTAAAATGTTCCTGATTTTCCGTTTATATTACCGATGGAAGATGTACACGAAAATCGCTCTATTCCGGCTGAAACGTCGATATATGCAATAAAAACAGAACTTCTCCCCTTTTCAATATCTTACTCGGTATTTTAACGAGAAACAAATAGATGATTGAAAATGAAGTATTTAAGGTTATTATATAATCAATTATGTGTTTGCATCATTTTTATCTTATATATAATGAATTAATACCTATAGACTGAAAATTCACAAAAACGTGGAAAAACGGCAAAATATTGCCTAATTCGATGATATTTTGTTTATGTCACATAAAGGAAAAGGGGATGATAAACGTCAAAATATTGCTAAATTCGATGATTTTTCGTACGAAACATAATGCAAGAAAACTTGCTTAAAATGCAATATTATGCGAAATTCTGAAATTTGAAGGCCAAATCACATATCGTGATACTACATGAAATAATATCATTTTTATCGTATATATAATGAATTAATACCTATGGACTGAAAATTCACAAAAACGTGGAAAAACGGCAAAATATTGCCTAATTCGATGATATTTTGTTTAAGTCGCATAAAGGAAAAGGGGAAGATAAACGTCAAAATATTGCTAAATTCGAT
Source organism: Procambarus clarkii (assembly GCF_040958095.1). Lineage (NCBI taxonomy): Eukaryota > Metazoa > Arthropoda > Malacostraca > Decapoda > Cambaridae > Procambarus > Procambarus clarkii. The sequence goes on from NW_027189134.1 coordinate 3,410,011, forward strand.
GATTTTTCGTACAAAACAAAATGCAAGAAAACTTGCTTAAAATGAAATATTATGCGAAATTCTGAGATTTGAAGGCCAAATCACATATCGTGATACTACATGAAATAGAATCGAAATATTGGTAAAAATGAATATTTTTACGTAGTATCAAACTACATGAAAAACGTGAAAAAAGTCACTATTTAACCATATTTGAGGATTTTATCTTCAAATCATAGAGAGAGGTTTCGTATTATTTAGATCCAAGAAAAGACTTATGACAATGCTGTTTCCAATACAAATGATAAAAATCAATGTGTTTTCATTAGAATTAACTAAAATGTTCCTGATTTTCCGTTTATATTACCGAGGGAAGATGTACGCGTAAAACCGCTCTAATCCGGCTGAAACGTCGATATATGCAATAAAAACCGAACTTCTCCCCTTTTCTATATTTTACACAGTATTTTAACGAGAAACAAATAGTTGATTGAAAATGAAGTATTTAAGGTTATTATCTAATTAATTATAGGTTTGCATCATTTTTATCGTATATATATGAATATATACGATAAAAATAGTCTAAACCCATAGACTTAAAATTCACAAAAACGTGGAAAACGGCAATATATTGCCTAATTCGATGATATTTTGTTTAAATCACATAAAGGAAAAGGGGATGATAAACGTCAAAATATTGATAAATTCGATGATTGTTCGTACGAAACAAAAGGCTAGCTCTTGCTTAAAATGCAATATTATGCGAAATTCTGAGATTTGAAGGCCAAATCACATATCGTGATACTACATGAAATAGAACCGAAATATTGGTAAAAATGAATATATTTACGTAGTATCAAACTACATGAAAAACGTGAAAAAAGTCACCATTTAACCATATTTGAGGATTTTAACTTCAAATCATAGAGCGAGGTTTCGTATTATTTAGATCCAAGAAAAGACATATGACAATGTTGTTTCCAATACAAATGATAAAAATCAATGTGTTTTCATTACAATTAACTAAAATGTTCCTGATTTTCCGTTTATATTACCGAGGGAATATGTACACGTAAAACCGCTCTAATCCGGCTGAAACGTCGATATATGCAATAAAAACCGAACTTCTCCCCTTTTCAATATCTTACTCAGTATTTTACCGAGAAACAAATAGATGATTGAAAATGAAGTATTTAAGGTTATTCTCTAATCAATTATGTGTTTGCATAATTTTTATCGTATATATATGAATTAATACCTATAGACTGAAAATTCACAAAAACGTGGAAAACGGCAAAATATTGCCTAATTCGATGATATTTTGTTTAAGTCACATAAAGGAAAAGGGGATGATAAACGTCAAAATATTGCTAAATTCGATGATTTTTCGTACGAAACAAAATGCAAGAAAACTAGCTTAAAATGCAATATTATGCGAAATTCTGAGATTTGAATGCCAAATCACATATCGTGATACTACATGAAATAGAATCGAAATATTGGTAAAAATGAATATATTTACCTAGTATCAAACTACATGAAAAACGTGAAAAAAGTCACCCGTTAACCATATTTGAGGATTTTAACTTCAAATCATAGAGCGAGGTTTCGTATTATTTAGATCCAAGAAAAGACAAATGACAATGTTGTTTCCAATACAAATGATAAAAATCAATGTGTTTTCATTAGAATTAACTAAAATGTTCCTGATTTTCCGTTTATATTACCGATGGAAGATGTACACGAAAATCGCTCTATTCCGGCTGAAACGTCGATATATGCAATAAAAACAGAACTTCTCCCCTTTTCAATATCTTACTCAGTATTTTAACGAGAAACAAATAGATGATTGAAAATGAAGTATTTAAGGTTATTATCAATTATGTGTTTGCATAATTTTTGTCGTATATATATGAATTAATACCCATAGACTGAAAATTCACAAAAACGTGGAAAACGGCAAAATATTGCCTAATTCGATGATATTTTGTTTATGTCACATAAAGGAAAAGGGGATGATAAACGTCAAAATATTGCTAAATTCGATGATTTTTCGTACGAAACATAATGCAAGAAAACTTGCTTAAAATGCAATATTATGCGAAATTCTGAGATTTGAAGGCCAAATCACATATCTTGATACTACATGAAATAGTATCATTTTTATCGTATATATAATGAATTAATACCTATGGACTGAAAATTCACAAAAACGTGGAAAAACGGCAAAATATTGCCTAATTCGATGATATTTTGTTTAAGTCGCATAAAGGAAAAGGGGAAGATAAACGTCAAAATATTGCTAAATTCGATGATTTTTCGTACAAAACAAAATGCAAGAAAACTTGCTTAAAATGAAATATTATGCGAAATTCTGAGATTTGAAGGCCAAATCACATATCGTGATACTACATGAAATAGAATCGAAATATTGGTAAAAATGAATATATTTACGTAGTATCAAACTACATGAAAAACGTGAAAAAAGTCACTATTAACCATATTTGAGGATTTTATCTTCAAATCATAGAGAGAGGTTTCGTATTATTTAGATCCAAGAAAAGACTTATGACAATGCTGTTTCCAATACAAATGATAAAAATCAATGTGTTTTCATTAGAATTAACTAAAATGTTCCTGATTTTCCGTTTATATTACCGAGGGAAGATGTACACGTAAAACCGCTCTAATCCGGCTGAAACGTCGATATATGCAATAAAAACCGAACTTCTCCCCTTTTCTATATTTTACTCAGTATTTTAACGAGAAACAAATACATGATTGAAAATGAAGTATTTAAGGTTATTATCTAATTAATTATAGGTTTGCATCATTTTTATCGTATATGAATATATACGATAAAAATAGTCTAAACCCATAGACTTAAAATTCACAAAAACGTGGAAAACGGCCAAATATTGCCTAATTCGATGATATTTTGTTTAAGTCACATAAAGGAAAAGGGGATGATAAACGTCAAAATATTGCTAAATTCGATGATTGTTCGTACGAAACAAAAGGCAAGAAAACTTGCTTAAAATGCAATATTATGCGAAATTCTGAGATTTGAAGGCCAAATCACATATCGTGATACTACATGAAATAGAATCGAAATATTGGTAAAAATGAATATATTTACGTAGTATCAAACTACATGAAAAACGTGAAAAAAGTCACCCGTTAACCATATTTGAGGATTTTAACTTCAAATCATAGAGCGAGGTTTCGTATTATTTAGATCCAAGAAAAGACAAATGACAATGTTGTTTCCAATACAAATGATAAAAATCAATGTGTTTTCATTAGAATTAACTAAAATGTTCCTGATTTTCCGTTTATATTACCGATGGAAGATGTACACGAAAATCGCTCTATTCCGGCTGAAACGTCGATATATGCAATAAAAACAGAACTTCTCCCCTTTTCAATATCTTACTCGGTATTTTAACGAGAAACAAATAGATGATTGAAAATGAAGTATTTAAGGTTATTATCAATTATGTGTTTGCATAATTTTTGTCGTATATATATGAATTAATACCCATAGACTGAAAATTCACAAAAACGTGGAAAACGGCAAAATATTGCCTAATTCGATGATATTTTGTTTATGTCACATAAAGGAAAAGGGGATGATAAACGTCAAAATATTGCTAAATTCGATGATTTTTCGTACGAAACATAATGCAAGAAAACTTGCTTAAAATGCAATATTATGCGAAATTCTGAAATTTGAAGGCCAAATCACATATCGTGATACTACATGAAATAATATCATTTTTATCGTATATATAATGAATTAATACCTATGGACTGAAAATTCACAAAAACGTGGAAAAACGGCAAAATATTGCCTAATTCGATGATATTTTGTTTAAGTCGCATAAAGGAAAAGGGGAAGATAAACGTCAAAATATTGCTAAATTCGATGATTTTTCGTACAAAACAAAATGCAAGAAAACTTGCTTAAAATGAAATATTATGCGAAATTCTGAGATTTGAAGGCCAAATCACATATCGTGATACTACATGAAATAGAATCGAAATATTGGTAAAAATGAATATTTTTACGTAGTATCAAACTACATGAAAAACGTGAAAAAAGTCACTATTTAACCATATTTGAGGATTTTATCTTCAAATCATAGAGAGAGGTTTCGTATTATTTAGATCCAAGAAAAGACTTATGACAATGCTGTTTCCAATACAAATGATAAAAATCAATGTGTTTTCATTAGAATTAACTAAAATGTTCCTGATTTTCCGTTTATATTACCGAGGGAAGATGTACGCGTAAAACCGCTCTAATCCGGCTGAAACGTCGATATATGCAATAAAAACCGAACTTCTCCCCTTTTCTATATTTTACACAGTATTTTAACGAGAAACAAATAGTTGATTGAAAATGAAGTATTTAAGGTTATTATCTAATTAATTATAGGTTTGCATCATTTTTATCGTATATATATGAATATATACGATAAAAATAGTCTAAACCCATAGACTTAAAATTCACAAAAACGTGGAAAACGGCAATATATTGCCTAATTCGATGATATTTTGTTTAAATCACATAAAGGAAAAGGGGATGATAAACGTCAAAATATTGATAAATTCGATGATTGTTCGTACGAAACAAAAGGCTAGCTCTTGCTTAAAATGCAATATTATGCGAAATTCTGAGATTTGAAGGCCAAATCACATATCGTGATACTACATGAAATAGAACCGAAATATTGGTAAAAATGAATATATTTACGTAGTATCAAACTACATGAAAAACGTGAAAAAAGTCACCATTTAACCATATTTGAGGATTTTAACTTCAAATCATAGAGCGAGGTTTCGTATTATTTAGATCCAAGAAAAGACATATGACAATGTTGTTTCCAATACAAATGATAAAAATCAATGTGTTTTCATTACAATTAACTAAAATGTTCCTGATTTTCCGTTTATATTACCGAGGGAATATGTACACGTAAAACCGCTCTAATCCGGCTGAAACGTCGATATATGCAATAAAAACCGAACTTCTCCCCTTTTCAATATCTTACTCAGTATTTTACCGAGAAACAAATAGATGATTGAAAATGAAGTATTTAAGGTTATTCTCTAATCAATTATGTGTTTGCATAATTTTTATCGTATATATATGAATTAATACCTATAGACTGAAAATTCACAAAAACGTGGAAAACGGCAAAATATTGCCTAATTCGATGATATTTTGTTTAAGTCACATAAAGGAAAAGGGGATGATAAACGTCAAAATATTGCTAAATTCGATGATTTTTCGTACGAAACATAATGCAAGAAAACTTGCTTAAAATGCAATATTATGCGAAATTCTGAGATTTGAAGGCCAAATCACATATCTTGATACTACATGAAATAGTATCATTTTTATCGTATATATAATGAATTAATACCTATGGACTGAAAATTCACAAAAACGTGGAAAAACGGCAAAATATTGCCTAATTCGATGATATTTTGTTTAAGTCGCATAAAGGAAAAGGGGAAGATAAACGTCAAAATATTGCTAAATTCGATGATTTTTCGTACAAAACAAAATGCAAGAAAACTTGCTTAAAATGAAATATTATGCGAAATTCTGAGATTTGAAGGCCAAATCACATATCGTGATACTACATGAAATAGAATCGAAATATTGGTAAAAATGAATATATTTACGTAGTATCAAACTACATGAAAAACGTGAAAAAAGTCACTATTAACCATATTTGAGGATTTTATCTTCAAATCATAGAGAGAGGTTTCGTATTATTTAGATCCAAGAAAAGACTTATGACAATGCTGTTTCCAATACAAATGATAAAAATCAATGTGTTTTCATTAGAATTAACTAAAATGTTCCTGATTTTCCGTTTATATTACCGAGGGAAGATGTACACGTAAAACCGCTCTAATCCGGCTGAAACGTCGATATATGCAATAAAAACCGAACTTCTCCCCTTTTCTATATTTTACTCAGTATTTTAACGAGAAACAAATAGATGATTGAAAATGAAGTATTTAAGGTTATTATCTAATTAATTATAGGTTTGCATCATTTTTATCGTATATATATGAATATATACGATAAAAATAGTCTAAACCCATAGACTTAAAATTCACAAAAACGTGGAAAACGGCCAAATATTGCCTAATTCGATGATATTTTGTTTAAGTCACATAAAGGAAAAGGGGATGATAAACGTCAAAATATTGCTAAATTCGATGATTGTTCGTACGAAACAAAAGGCAAGAAAACTTGCTTAAAATGCAATATTATGCGAAATTCTGAGATTTGAAGGCCAAATCACATATCGTGATACTACATGAAATAGAATCGAAATATTGGTAAAAATGAATATATTTACGTAGTATCAAACTACATGAAAAACGTGAAAAAAGTCACCCGTTAACCATATTTGAGGATTTTAACTTCAAATCATAGAGCGAGGTTTCGTATTATTTAGATCCAAGAAAAGACAAATGACAATGTTGTTTCCAATACAAATGATAAAAATCAATGTGTTTTCATTAGAATTAACTAAAATGTTCCTGATTTTCCGTTTATATTACCGATGGAAGATGTACACGAAAATCGCTCTATTCCGGCTGAAACGTCGATATATGCAATAAAAACAGAACTTCTCCCCTTTTCAATATCTTACTCGGTATTTTAACGAGAAACAAATAGATGATTGAAAATGAAGTATTTAAGGTTATTATCAATTATGTGTTTGCATAATTTTTGTCGTATATATATGAATTAATACCCATAGACTGAAAATTCACAAAAACGTGGAAAACGGCAAAATATTGCCTAATTCGATGATATTTTGTTTATGTCACATAAAGGAAAAGGGGATGATAAACGTCAAAATATTGCTAAATTCGATGATTTTTCGTACGAAACATAATGCAAGAAAACTTGCTTAAAATGCAATATTATGCGAAATTCTGAAATTTGAAGGCCAAATCACATATCGTGATACTACATGAAATAATATCATTTTTATCGTATATATAATGAATTAATACCTATGGACTGAAAATTCACAAAAACGTGGAAAAACGGCAAAATATTGCCTAATTCGATGATATTTTGTTTAAGTCGCATAAAGGAAAAGGGGAAGATAAACGTCAAAATATTGCTAAATTCGATGATTTTTCGTACAAAACAAAATGCAAGAAAACTTGCTTAAAATGAAATATTATGCGAAATTCTGAGATTTGAAGGCCAAATCACATATCGTGATACTACATGAAATAGAATCGAAATATTGGTAAAAATGAATATTTTTACGTAGTATCAAACTACATGAAAAACGTGAAAAAAGTCACTATTTAACCATATTTGAGGATTTTATCTTCAAATCATAGAGAGAGGTTTCGTATTATTTAGATCCAAGAAAAGACTTATGACAATGCTGTTTCCAATACAAATGATAAAAATCAATGTGTTTTCATTAGAATTAACTAAAATGTTCCTGATTTTCCGTTTAAATTACCGAGGGAAGATGTATGCGTAAAACCGCTCTAATCCGGCTGAAACGTCGATATATGCAATAAAAACCGAACTTCTCCCCTTTTCTATATTTTACACAGTATTTTAACGAGAAACAAATAGTTGATTGAAAATGAAGTATTTAAGGTTATTATCTAATTAATTATAGGTTTGCATCATTTTTATCGTATATATATGAATATATACGATAAAAATAGTCTAAACCCATAGACTTAAAATTCACAAAAACGTGGAAAACGGCAATATATTGCCTAATTCGATGATATTTTGTTTAAATCACATAAAGGAAAAGGGGATGATAAACGTCAAAATATTGATAAATTCGATGATTGTTCGTACGAAACAAAAGGCTAGCTCTTGCTTAAAATGCAATATTATGCGAAATTCTGAGATTTGAAGGCCAAATCACATATCGTGATACTACATGAAATAGAACCGAAATATTGGTAAAAATGAATATATTTACGTAGTATCAAACTACATGAAAAACGTGAAAAAAGTCACCATTTAACCATATTTGAGGATTTTAACTTCAAATCATAGAGCGAGGTTTCGTATTATTTAGATCCAAGAAAAGACATATGACAATGTTGTTTCCAATACAAATGATAAAAATCAATGTGTTTTCATTACAATTAACTAAAATGTTCCTGATTTTCCGTTTATATTACCGAGGGAATATGTACACGTAAAACCGCTCTAATCCGGCTGAAACGTCGATATATGCAATAAAAACCGAACTTCTCCCCTTTTCAATATCTTACTCAGTATTTTACCGAGAAACAAATAGATGATTGAAAATGAAGTATTTAAGGTTATTCTCTAATCAATTATGTGTTTGCATAATTTTTATCGTATATATATGAATTAATACCTATAGACTGAAAATTCACAAAAACGTGGAAAACGGCAAAATATTGCCTAATTCGATGATATTTTGTTTAAGTCACATAAAGGAAAAGGGGATGATAAACGTCAAAATATTGCTAAATTCGATGATTTTTCGTACGAAACATAATGCAAGAAAACTTGCTTAAAATGCAATATTATGCGAAATTCTGAGATTTGAAGGCCAAATCACATATCTTGATACTACATGAAATAGTATCATTTTTATCGTATATATAATGAATTAATACCTATGGACTGAAAATTCACAAAAACGTGGAAAAACGGCAAAATATTGCCTAATTCGATGATATTTTGTTTAAGTCGCATAAAGGAAAAGGGGAAGATAAACGTCAAAATATTGCTAAATTCGATGATTTTTCGTACAAAACAAAATGCAAGAAAACTTGCTTAAAATGAAATATTATGCGAAATTCTGAGATTTGAAGGCCAAATCACATATCGTGATACTACATGAAATAGAATCGAAATATTGGTAAAAATGAATATATTTACGTAGTATCAAACTACATGAAAAACGTGAAAAAAGTCACTATTAACCATATTTGAGGATTTTATCTTCAAATCATAGAGAGAGGTTTCGTATTATTTAGATCCAAGAAAAGACTTATGACAATGCTGTTTCCAATACAAATGATAAAAATCAATGTGTTTTCATTAGAATTAACTAAAATGTTCCTGATTTTCCGTTTATATTACCGAGGGAAGATGTACACGTAAAACCGCTCTAATCCGGCTGAAACGTCGATATATGCAATAAAAACCGAACTTCTCCCCTTTTCTATATTTTACTCAGTATTTTAACGAGAAACAAATAGATGATTGAAAATGAAGTATTTAAGGTTATTATCTAATTAATTATAGGTTTGCATCATTTTTATCGTATATATATGAATATATACGATAAAAATAGTCTAAACCCATAGACTTAAAATTCACAAAAACGTGGAAAACGGCCAAATATTGCCTAATTCGATGATATTTTGTTTAAGTCACATAAAGGAAAAGGGGATGATAAACGTCAAAATATTGCTAAATTCGATGATTGTTCGTACGAAACAAAAGGCAAGAAAACTTGCTTAAAATGCAATATTATGCGAAATTCTGAGATTTGAAGGCCAAATCACATATCGTGATACTACATGAAATAGAATCGAAATATTGGTAAAAATGAATATATTTACGTAGTATCAAACTACATGAAAAACGTGAAAAAAGTCACCCGTTAACCATATTTGAGGATTTTAACTTCAAATCATAGAGCGAGGTTTCGTATTATTTAGATCCAAGAAAAGACAAATGACAATGTTGTTTCCAATACAAATGATAAAAATCAATGTGTTTTCATTAGAATTAACTAAAATGTTCCTGATTTTCCGTTTATATTACCGATGGAAGATGTACACGAAAATCGCTCTATTCCGGCTGAAACGTCGATATATGCAATAAAAACAGAACTTCTCCCCTTTTCAATATCTTACTCGGTATTTTAACGAGAAACAAATAGATGATTGAAAATGAAGTATTTAAGGTTATTATCAATTATGTGTTTGCATAATTTTTGTCGTATATATATGAATTAATACCCATAGACTGAAAATTCACAAAAACGTGGAAAACGGCAAAATATTGCCTAATTCGATGATATTTTGTTTATGTCACATAAAGGAAAAGGGGATGATAAACGTCAAAATATTGCTAAATTCGATGATTTTTCGTACGAAACATAATGCAAGAAAACTTGCTTAAAATGCAATATTATGCGAAATTCTGAAATTTGAAGGCCAAATCACATATCGTGATACTACATGAAATAATATCATTTTTATCGTATATATAATGAATTAATACCTATGGACTGAAAATTCACAAAAACGTGGAAAAACGGCAAAATATTGCCTAATTCGATGATATTTTGTTTAAGTCGCATAAAGGAAAAGGGGAAGATAAACGTCAAAATATTGCTAAATTCGATGATTTTTCGTACAAAACAAAATGCAAGAAAACTTGCTTAAAATGAAATATTATGCGAAATTCTGAGATTTGAAGGCCAAATCACATATCGTGATACTACATGAAATAGAATCGAAATATTGGTAAAAATGAATATTTTTACGTAGTATCAAACTACATGAAAAACGTGAAAAAAGTCACTATTTAACCATATTTGAGGATTTTATCTTCAAATCATAGAGAGAGGTTTCGTATTATTTAGATCCAAGAAAAGACTTATGACAATGCTGTTTCCAATACAAATGATAAAAATCAATGTGTTTTCATTAGAATTAACTAAAATGTTCCTGATTTTCCGTTTAAATTACCGAGGGAAGATGTATGCGTAAAACCGCTCTAATCCGGCTGAAACGTCGATATATGCAATAAAAACCGAACTTCTCCCCTTTTCTATATTTTACACAGTATTTTAACGAGAAACAAATAGTTGATTGAAAATGAAGTATTTAAGGTTATTATCTAATTAATTATAGGTTTGCATCATTTTTATCGTATATATATGAATATATACGATAAAAATAGTCTAAACCCATAGACTTAAAATTCACAAAAACGTGGAAAACGGCAATATATTGCCTAATTCGATGATATTTTGTTTAAATCACATAAAGGAAAAGGGGATGATAAACGTCAAAATATTGATAAATTCGATGATTGTTCGTACGAAACAAAAGGCTAGCTCTTGCTTAAAATGCAATATTATGCGAAATTCTGAGATTTGAAGGCCAAATCACATATCGTGATACTACATGAAATAGAACCGAAATATTGGTAAAAATGAATATATTTACGTAGTATCAAACTACATGAAAAACGTGAAAAAAGTCACCATTTAACCATATTTGAGGATTTTAACTTCAAATCATAGAGCGAGGTTTCGTATTATTTAGATCCAAGAAAAGACATATGACAATGTTGTTTCCAATACAAATGATAAAAATCAATGTGTTTTCATTACAATTAACTAAAATGTTCCTGATTTTCCGTTTATATTACCGAGGGAATATGTACACGTAAAACCGCTCTAATCCGGCTGAAACGTCGATATATGCAATAAAAACCGAACTTCTCCCCTTTTCAATATCTTACTCAGTATTTTACCGAGAAACAAATAGATGATTGAAAATGAAGTATTTAAGGTTATTCTCTAATCAATTATGTGTTTGCATAATTTTTATCGTATATATATGAATTAATACCTATAGACTGAAAATTCACAAAAACGTGGAAAACGGCAAAATATTGCCTAATTCGATGATATTTTGTTTAAGTCACATAAAGGAAAAGGGGATGATAAACGTCAAAATATTGCTAAATTCGATGATTTTTCGTACGAAACAAAATGCAAGAAAACTAGCTTAAAATGCAATATTATGCGAAATTCTGAGATTTGAATGCCAAATCACATATCGTGATACTACATGAAATAGAATCGAAATATTGGTAAAAATGAATATATTTACCTAGTATCAAACTACATGAAAAACGTGAAAAAAGTCACCCGTTAACCATATTTGAGGATTTTAACTTCAAATCATAGAGCGAGGTTTCGTATTATTTAGATCCAAGAAAAGACAAATGACAATGTTGTTTCCAATACAAATGATAAAAATCAATGTGTTTTCATTAGAATTAACTAAAATGTTCCTGATTTTCCGTTTATATTACCGATGGAAGATGTACACGAAAATCGCTCTATTCCGGCTGAAACGTCGATATATGCAATAAAAACAGAACTTCTCCCCTTTTCAATATCTTACTCAGTATTTTAACGAGAAACAAATAGATGATTGAAAATGAAGTATTTAAGGTTATTATCAATTATGTGTTTGCATAATTTTTGTCGTATATATATGAATTAATACCCATAGACTGAAAATTCACAAAAACGTGGAAAACGGCAAAATATTGCCTAATTCGATGATATTTTGTTTATGTCACATAAAGGAAAAGGGGATGATAAACGTCAAAATATTGCTAAATTCGATGATTTTTCGTACGAAACATAATGCAAGAAAACTTGCTTAAAATGCAATATTATGCGAAATTCTGAGATTTGAAGGCCAAATCACATATCTTGATACTACATGAAATAGTATCATTTTTATCGTATATATAATGAATTAATACCTATGGACTGAAAATTCACAAAAACGTGGAAAAACGGCAAAATATTGCCTAATTCGATGATATTTTGTTTAAGTCGCATAAAGGAAAAGGGGAAGATAAACGTCAAAATATTGCTAAATTCGATGATTTTTCGTACAAAACAAAATGCAAGAAAACTTGCTTAAAATGAAATATTATGCGAAATTCTGAGATTTGAAGGCCAAATCACATATCGTGATACTACATGAAATAGAATCGAAATATTGGTAAAAATGAATATATTTACGTAGTATCAAACTACATGAAAAACGTGAAAAAAGTCACTATTAACCATATTTGAGGATTTTATCTTCAAATCATAGAGAGAGGTTTCGTATTATTTAGATCCAAGAAAAGACTTATGACAATGCTGTTTCCAATACAAATGATAAAAATCAATGTGTTTTCATTAGAATTAACTAAAATGTTCCTGATTTTCCGTTTATATTACCGAGGGAAGATGTACACGTAAAACCGCTCTAATCCGGCTGAAACGTCGATATATGCAATAAAAACCGAACTTCTCCCCTTTTCTATATTTTACTCAGTATTTTAACGAGAAACAAATAGATGATTGAAAATGAAGTATTTAAGGTTATTATCTAATTAATTATAGGTTTGCATCATTTTTATCGTATATATATGAATATATACGATAAAAATAGTCTAAACCCATAGACTTAAAATTCACAAAAACGTGGAAAACGGCCAAATATTGCCTAATTCGATGATATTTTGTTTAAGTCACATAAAGGAAAAGGGGATGATAAACGTCAAAATATTGCTAAATTCGATGATTGTTCGTACGAAACAAAAGGCAAGAAAACTTGCTTAAAATGCAATATTATGCGAAATTCTGAGATTTGAAGGCCAAATCACATATCGTGATACTACATGAAATAGAATCGAAATATTGGTAAAAATGAATATATTTACGTAGTATCAAACTACATGAAAAACGTGAAAAAAGTCACCCGTTAACCATATTTGAGGATTTTAACTTCAAATCATAGAGCGAGGTTTCGTATTATTTAGATCCAAGAAAAGACAAATGACAATGTTGTTTCCAATACAAATGATAAAAATCAATGTGTTTTCATTAGAATTAACTAAAATGTTCCTGATTTTCCGTTTATATTACCGATGGAAGATGTACACGAAAATCGCTCTATTCCGGCTGAAACGTCGATATATGCAATAAAAACAGAACTTCTCCCCTTTTCAATATCTTACTCGGTATTTTAACGAGAAACAAATAGATGATTGAAAATGAAGTATTTAAGGTTATTATCAATTATGTGTTTGCATAATTTTTGTCGTATATATATGAATTAATACCCATAGACTGAAAATTCACAAAAACGTGGAAAACGGCAAAATATTGCCTAATTCGATGATATTTTGTTTATGTCACATAAAGGAAAAGGGGATGATAAACGTCAAAATATTGCTAAATTCGATGATTTTTCGTACGAAACATAATGCAAGAAAACTTGCTTAAAATGCAATATTATGCGAAATTCTGAAATTTGAAGGCCAAATCACATATCGTGATACTACATGAAATAGAATCGAAATATTGGTAAAAATGAATATATTTACGTAGTATCAAACTACATGAAAAACGTGAAAAAGTCACTATTAACCATATTTGAGGATTTTATCTTCAAATCATAGAGAGAGGTTTCGTATTATTTAGATCCAAGAAAAGACTTATGACAATGCTGTTTTCAATACAAATGATAAAAATCAATGTGTTTTCATTAGAATTAACTAAAATGTTCCTGATTTTCCGTTTATATTACCGAGGGAAGATGTACACGTAAAACCGCTCTAATCCGGCTGAAACGTCGATATATGCAATAAAAACCGAACTTCTCCCCTTTTCTATATTTTACTCAGTATTTTAACGAGAAACAAATAGATGATTGAAAATGAAGTATTTAAGGTTATTATCTAATTAATTATAGGTTTGCATCATTTTTATCGTATATATATGAATATATACGATAAAAATAGTCTAAACCCATAGACTTAAAATTCACAAAAACGTGGAAAACGGCCAAATATTGCCTAATTCGATGATATTTTGTTTAAGTCACATAAAGGAAAAGGGGATGATAAACGTCAAAATATTGCTAAATTCGATGATTGTTCGTACGAAACAAAAGGCAAGAAAACTTGCTTAAAATGCAATATTATGCGAAATTCTGAGATTTGAAGGCCAAATCACATATCGTGATACTACATGAAATAGAATCGAAATATTGGTAAAAATGAATATATTTACGTAGTATCAAACTACATGAAAAACGTGAAAAAAGTCACTATTAACCATATTTGAGGATTTTATCTTCAAATCATAGAGAGAGGTTTCGTATTATTTAGATCCAAGAAAAGACTTATGACAATGCTGTTTCCAATACAAATGATAAAAATCAATGTGTTTTCATTAGAATTAACTAAAATGTTCCTGATTTTCCGTTTATATTACCGAGGGAAGATGTACACGTAAAACCGCTCTAATCCGGCTGAAACGTCGATATATGCAATAAAAACCGAACTTCTCCCCTTTTCTATATTTTACTCAGTATTTTAACGAGAAACAAATAGATGATTGAAAATGAAGTATTTAAGGTTATTATCTAATTAATTATAGGTTTGCATCATTTTTATCGAATATATATGAATATATACGATAAAAATAGTCTAAACCCATAGACTTAAAATTCACAAAAACGTGGAAAACGGCCAAATATTGCCTAATTCGATGATATTTTGTTTAAGTCACATAAAGGAAAAGGGGATGATAAACGTCAAAATATTGCTAAATTCGATGATTGTTCGTACGAAACAAAAGGCAAGAAAACTTGCTTAAAATGCAATATTATGCGAAATTCTGAGATTTGAAGGCCAAATCACATATCGTGATACTACATGAAATAGAATCGAAATATTGGTAAAAATGAATATATTTACGTAGTATCAAACTACATGAAAAACGTGAAAAAAGTCACCATTTAACCATATTTGAGGATTTTAACTTCAAATCATAGAGCGAGGTTTCGTATTATTTAGATCCAAGAAAAGACATATGACAATGTTGTTTCCAATACAAATGATAAAAATCAATGTGTTTTCATTACAATTAACTAAAATGTTCCTGATTTTCTGTTTATATTACCGAGGGAAGATGTACACGTAAAACCGCTCTAATCCGGCTGAAACGTCGATATATGCAATAAAAACAGAACTTCTCCCCTTTTCAATATCTTACTCAGTATTTTAACGAGAAACAAATAGTTGATTGAAAATGAAGTATTTAAGGTTATTATCTAATCAATTATGTGTTTGCATCATTTTTATCGTATATATAATGAATTAATACCTATAGACTGAAAATTCACAAAAACGTGGAAAAACGGCAAAATATTGCGTAATTCGATGATATTTTGTTTAAATCAAATAAAGGGAAAGGGGATGATAAACGTCAAAATATTGCTAAATTTGATGATTTTTCGTACGAAACAAAATGCAAGAAAACTTGCTTAAAAAGCAATATTATGCGAAATTCTGAGATTTGAAGGCCAAATCACATATCGTGATACTACATGAAATAGAATCGAAATATTGGTAAAAATGAATATATTTACGTAGTATCAAACTACATGAAAAACGTGAAAAAAGTCACCATTTAACCATATTTGAGGATTTTAACTTCAAATCATAGAGCGAGGTTTCGTATTATTTAGATCCAAGAAAAGACATATGACAATGTTGTTTCCAATACAAATGATAAAAATCAATGTGTTTTCATTACAATTAACTAAAATGTTCCTGATTTTCCGTTTATATTACCGAGGGAAGATGTACACGTAAAACCGCTCTAATCTGGCTGAAACTTCGATATATGCAATAAAAACCGAACTTCTCCCCTTTACAATATCTTACTCAGTATTTTAACGAGAAACAAATAGATGATTGAAAATGAAGTATTTAAGGTTATTATCTGATCAATTATGTGTTTGCAAAATTTTTATCGTATATATATGAATTAATACCCATATACTGAAAATTCACAAAAACGTGGAAAACGGCAAAATATTGCCTAATTCGATGATATTTTGTTTAAGTCACATAAAGGAAAAGGGGATGATAAACGTCAAAATATTGCTAAATTCGATGATTTTTCGTACGAAACAAAAGGCAAGAAAACTAGCTTAAAATGCAATATTATGCGAAATTCTGAGATTTGAAGGCCAAATCACATATCGTGATACTACATGAAATAGTATCGAAATATTGGTAAAAATGAATATATTTACGTAATATCAAACTACATGAAAAACGTGAAAAAAGTCAAAATATAACCATATTTGAGGATTTTAACTTCAAATCATAGAGCGAGGTTTCGTATTATTTAGATCCAAGAAAAGACATATGACAATGTTGTTTCCAATACAAATGATAAAAATCAATGTGTTTTCATTACAATTAACTAAAATGTTCCTGATTTTCTGTTTATATTACCGAGGGAAGATGTACACGTAAAACCGCTCTAATCGGGCTGAAACGTCGATATATGCAATAAAAACCGAACTTCTCCCCTTTACAATATCTTACTCAGTATTTTAACGAGAAACAAATAGATGATTGAAAATGAAGTATTTAAGGTTATTATCTAATCAATTATGTGTTTGCATAATTTTTATCGTATATATATGAATTAATACCCATATACTGAAAATTCACAAAAACGTGGAAAACGGCAAAATATTGCCTAATTCGATGATATTTTGTTTAAGTCACATAAAGGAAAAGGGGATGATAAACGTCAAAATATTGCTAAATTCGATGATTTTTCGTACGAAACAAAATGCAAGAAAACTTGCTTAAAATGCAATATTATGCGAAATTCTGAGATTTGAAGGCCAAATCACATATCGTGATACTACATGAAATAGTATCGAAATATTGGTAAAAATGAATATATTTACGTAATATCAAACTACATGAAAAACGTGAAAAAAGTCAATATATAACCATATTTGAGGATTTTAACTTCAAATCATAGAGCGAGGTTTCGTATTATTTAGATCCAAGAAAAGACATATGACAATGTTGTTTCCAATACAAATGATAAAAATCAATGTGTTTTCATTACAATTAACTAAAATGTTCCTGATTTTCTGTTTATATTACCGAGGGAAGATGTACACGTAAAACCGCTCTAATCCGGCTGAAACGTCGATATATGCAATAAAAACAGAACTTCTCCCCTTTTCAATATCTTACTCAGTATTTTAACGAGAAACAAATAGTTGATTGAAAATGAAGTATTTAAGGTTATTATCTAATCAATTATGTGTTTGCATCATTTTTATCGTATATATAATGAATTAATACCTATAGACTGAAAATTCACAAAAACGTGGAAAAACGGCAAAATATTGCGTAATTCGATGATATTTTGTTTAAATCAAATAAAGGAAAAGGGGATGATAAACGTCAAAATATTGCTAAATTCGATGATTTTTCGTACGAAACAAAATGCAAGAAAACTTGCTAAAAAAGCAATATTATGCGAAATTCTGAGATTTGAAGGCCAAATCACATATCGTGATACTACATGAAATAGAATCGAAATATTGGTAAAAATGAATATATTTACGTAGTATCAAACTACATGAAAAACGTGAAAAAAGTCACCATTTAACCATATTTGAGGATTTTAACTTCAAATCATAGAGCGAGGTTTCGTATTATTTAGATCCAAGAAAAGACATATGACAATGTTGTTTCCAATACAAATGATAAAAATCAATGTGTTTTCATTACAATTAACTAAAATGTTCCTGATTTTCTGTTTATATTACCGATGGAAGATGTACACGTAAAACCGCTCTAATCCGGCTGAAACGTCGATATATGCAATAAAAACAGAACTTCTCCCCTTTTCAATATCTTACTCAGTATTTTAACGAGAAACAAATAGTTGATTGAAAATGAAGTATTTAAGGTTATTATCTAATCAATTATGTGTTTGCATCATTTTTATCGTATATATAATGAATTAATACCTATAGACTGAAAATTCACAAAAACGTGGAAAAACGGCAAAATATTGCGTAATTCAATGATATTTTGTTTAAATCAAATAAAGGAAAAGGGGATGATAAACGTCAAAATATTGCTAAATTCGATGATTTTTCGTACGAAATAAAATGCAAGAAAACTAGCTTAAAATGCAATATTATGCGAAATTCTGAGATTTAAAGGCCAAATCACATATCGTGATACTACATGAAATAGAATCGAAATATTGGTAAAAATGAATATATTTACGTAGTATCAAACTACATGAAAAACGTGAAAAAAGTCACCATTTAACCATATTTGAGGATTTTAACTTCAAATCATAGAGCGAGGTTTCGTATTATTTAGATCCAAGAAAAGACATATGACAATGTTGTTTCCAATACAAATGATAAAAATCAATGTGTTTTCATTACAATTAACTAAAATGTTCCTGATTTTCCGTTTATATTACCGAGGGAATATGTACACGTAAAACCGCTCTAATCCGGCTGAAACGTCGATATATGCAATAAAAACCGAACTTCTCCCCTTTTCAATATCTTACTCAGTATTTTACTGAGAAACAAATAGATGATTGAAAATGAAGTATTTAAGGTTATTCTCTAATCAATTATGTGTTTGCATAATTTTTATCGTATATATATGAATTAATACCCATATACTGAAAATTCACAAAAACGTGGAAAACGGCAAAATATTGCCTAATTCGATGATATTTTGTTTAAGTCACATAAAGGAAAAGGGGATGATAAACGTCAAAATATTGCTAAATTCGATGATTTTTCGTACGAAACAAAAGGCAAGAAAACTAGCTTAAAATGCAATATTATGCGAAATTCTGAGATTTGAAGGCCAAATCACATATCGTGATACTACATGAAATAGTATCGAAATATTGGTAAAAATGAATATATTTACGTAATATCAAACTACATGAAAAACGTGAAAAAAGTCAAAATATAACCATATTTGAGGATTTTAACTTCAAATCATAAAGCGAGGTTTCGTATTATTTAGATCCAAGAAAAGACATATGACAATGTTGTTTCCAATACAAATGATAAAAATCAATGTGTTTTCATTACAATTAACTAAAATGTTCCTGATTTTCTGTTTATATTACCGAGGGAAGATGTACACGTAAAACCGCTATAATCCGGCTGAAACGTCGATATATGCAATAAAAACAGAACTTCTCCCCTTTTCAATATCTTACTCAGTATTTTAACGAGAAACAAATAGTTGATTGAAAATGAAGTATTTAAGGTTATTATCTAATCAATTATGTGTTTGCATCATTTTTATCGTATATATAATGAATTAATACCTATAGACTGAAAATTCACAAAAACGTGGAAAAACGGCAAAATATTGCGTAATTCGATGATATTTTGTTTAAATCAAATAAAGGAAAAGGGGATGATAAACGTCAAAATATTGCTAAATTCGATGATTTTTCGTACGAAATAAAATGCAATAAAACGTGCTTAAAATGCAATATTATGCGAAATTCTGAGATTTGAAGGCCAAATCACATATCGTGATACTACATGAAATAGAATCGAAATATTGGTAAAAATGAATATATTTACGTAGTATCAAACTACATGAAAAACGTGAAAAAAGTCACCATTTAACCATATTTGAGGATTTTAACTTCAAATCATAGAGCGAGGTTTCGTATTATTTAGATCTAAGAAAAGACATATGACAATGTTGTTTCCAATACAAATGATAAAAATCAATGTGTTTTCATTACAATTAACTAAAATGTTCCTGATTTTCCGTTTATATTACCGAGGGAAGATGTACACGTAAAACCGCTCTAATCGGGCTGAAACGTCGATATATGCAATAAAAACCGAACTTCTCCCCTTTTCAATATCTTACTCAGTATTTTAACGAGAAACAAATAGTTGATTGAAAATGAAGTATTTAAGGTTATTATCTAATCAATTATGTGTTTGCATCATTTTTATAGTATATATAATGAATTAATACCTATAGACTGAAAATTCACAAAAACGTGGAAAAACGGCAAAATATTGCGTAATTCGATGATATTTTGTTTAAATCAAATAAAGGAAAAGGGGATGATAAACGTCAAAATATTGCTAAATTCGATGATTTTTCGTACGAAACAAAATGCAAGAAAACTTGCTTAAAATGCAATATTATGCGAAATTCTGAGATTTGAAGGCCAAATCACATATCGTGATACTACATGAAATAGTATCGAAATATTGGTAAAAATGAATATATTTACGTAATATCAAACTACATGAAAAACGTGAAAAAAGTCAATATATAACCATATTTGAGGATTTTATCTTCAAATCATAGAGAGAGGTTTCGTATTACTTAGATCCAAGAAAAGACTTATGACAATGCTGTTTCCAATACAAATGATAAAAATCAATGTGTTTTCATTAGAATTAACTAAAATGTTCCTGATTTTCCGTTTATATTACCGAGGGAAGATGTACACGTAAAACCGCTCTAATCCGGCTGAAACGTCGATATATGCAATAAAAACCGAACTTCTCCCCTTTTCTATATTTTACTCAGTATTTTAACGAGAAACAAATAGATGATTGAAAATGAAGTATTTAAGGTTATTATCTAATTAATTATAGGTTTGCATCATTTTTATCGTATATATATGAATATATACGATAAAAATAGTCTAAACCCATAGACATAAAATTCACAAAAACGTGGAAAACGGCAAAATATTGCCTAATTCGATGATATTTTGTTTAAGTCACATAAAGTAAAAGGGGATGATAAATGTCAAAATATTGCTAAATTCGATGATTTTTCGTACGAAACAAAATGCAAGAAAACTTGCTTAAAATGCAATATTATGCGAAATTCTGAGATTTGAAGGCCAAATCACATATCGTGATACTACATGAAATAGTATCGAAATATTGGTAAAAATGAATATATTTACGTAATATCAAACTACATGAAAAACGTGAAAAAAGTCACTATTTAACCATATTTGAGGATTTTAACTTCAAATCATAGAGCGAGGTTTCGTATTATTTAGATCCATGAAAAGACAAATGACAATGTTGTTTCCAATATAAATGATAAAAATCAATGTGTTTTCATTAGAATTAACTAAAAGGTTCCTGATTTTCCGTTTATATTACCGAT
The DNA here is from genome assembly GCF_040958095.1 of Procambarus clarkii. NCBI lineage: Eukaryota > Metazoa > Arthropoda > Malacostraca > Decapoda > Cambaridae > Procambarus > Procambarus clarkii. The sequence continues at coordinate 3,431,864 of NW_027189134.1, forward strand.
GGAAGATGTACACGAAAATCGCTTTATTCCGGCTGAAACGTCGATATATGCAATGAAACAGAACTTCTCCTCTTTTTAATATCTTACTCAGTATTTTAACGAGAAACAAATAGTTGATTGAAAATGAAGTATTTAAGAATATTATCTAATCAATTATGTGTTTGCATCATTTTTATCGTATATATAATGAATTAATACCTATGGACTGAAAAATCACAAAAACGTGGAAAAACGGCAAAATATTGCCTAATTCGATGATATTTTGTTTAAGTCGCATAAAGGAAAAGGGGAAGATAAACGTCAAAATATTGCTAAATTCGATGATTGTTCGTACGAAACAAAATGCAAGAAAACTTGCTTAAAATGCAATATTATGCGAAATTCTGAGATTTGAAGGCCAAATCACATATCGTAATACTAAATAAAATAAAATCGAAATATTGGTAAAAATGAATATATTTACGTAGTATCAAACTACATGAAAAACGTGAAAAAAGTCACCATTTAACCATATTTGAGGATTTTAACTTCAAATCATAGAGCGAGGTTTCGTATTATTTAGATCCAAGAAAAGACATATGACAATGTTGTTTCCAATACAAATGATAAAAATCAATGTGTTTTCATTACAATTAACTAAAATGTTCCTGATTTTCCGTTTATATTACCGAGGGAAGATGTACACGTAAAACCGCTCTAATCCGGCTGAAACGTCGATATATGCAATAAAAACCGAACTTCTCCCCTTTTCAATATCTTACTCAGTATTTTAACGAGAAACAAATAGATGATTGAAAATGAAGTATTTAAGTTTATTATCTAATCAATTATGTGTTTGCATAATTTTTATCGTATATATATGAATTAATACCCATAGACTGAAAATTCACAAAAACGTGGAAAACGGCAAAATATTGCCTAATTCGGTGATATTTTGTTTAAGTCACATAAAGGAAAATGGGAAGATAAACGTCAAAATATTGCTAAATTCGATGATTTTTCGTACAAAACAAAATGCAAGAAAACTTGCTTAAAATGAAATATTATGCGAAATTCTGAGATTTGAAGGCCAAATCACATATCGTGATACTACATGAAATAGTATCATTTTTATCGTATATATAATGAATTAATACCAATGGACTGAAAATTCACAAAAACGTGGAAAAACGGCAAAATATTGCCTAATTCGATGATATTTTGTTTAAGTCGCATAAAGGAAAAGGGGAAGATAAACGTCAAAATATTGCTAAATTCGATGATTTTTCGTACAAAACAAAATGCAAGAAAACTTGCTTAAAATGCAATATTATGCGAAATTCTGAGATTTGAAGGCCAAATCACATATCGTGATACTACATGAAATAGAATCGAAATATTGGTAAAAATGAATATATTTACGTAGTATCAAACTACATGAAAAACGTGAAAAAAGTCACTATTTAACCATATTTGAGGATTTTATCTTCAAATCATAGAGAGAGGTTTCGTATTATTTAGATCCAAGAAAAGACTTATGACAATGCTGTTTCCAATACAAATGATAAAAATCAATGTGTTTTCATTAGAATTAACTAAAATGTTCCTGATTTTCCGTTTATATTACCGAGGGAAGATGTACACGTAAAACCGCTCTAATCCGGCTGAAACGTCGATATATGCAATAGAAACAGAACTTCTTCCCTTTTCAATATCTTACTCAGTATTTTAACGAGAAACAAATAGTTGATTGAAAATGAAGTAATTAAGGTTATTATCTAATCAATTATGTGTTTGCATCATTTTTATCGTATATATAATGAATTAATACCTATAGACTGAAAATTCACAAAAACGTGGAAAAACGAAACGTGCGAAATTCTGAGATTTGAATGCCAAATCACATATCGTGATACTACATGAAATAGTATCGAAATATTGGTAAAAATGAATATATTTACGTAATATCAAACTACATGAAAAACGTGAAAAAGTCACTATTTAACCATATATGAGGATTTTAACTACAAATCATAGAGCGAGGTTTCGTATTATTTAGATCCAAGAAAAGACAAATGACAATGTTGTTTCCAATACAAATGATAAAAATCAATGTGTTTTCATAAGAATTAACTAAAATGTTCCTGATTTTCCGCTTATATTACCGATGGAAGATGTACACGAAAATCGCTCTATTCCGGCTGAAACGTCGATATATGCAATAAAAACAGAACTTCTCCCCTTTTCAATATCTTACTCAGTATTTTAACGAGAAACAAATAGTTGATTGAAAATGAAGTATTTAAGGTTATTATATAATCAATTATGTGTTTGCATCATTTTTATCTTATATATAATGAATTAATACCTATAGACTGAAAATTCACAAAAACGTGGAGAAACGGCAAAATATTGCATAATTCGATGATATTTTGTTTAAATCAAATAAAGGAAAAGGGGATGATAAACGTCAAAATATTGCTAAATTCGATGATTTTTCGTACGAAACAAAATGCAAGAAAACTTGCTTAAAATGCAATATTATGCGAAATTCTGAGCTTTGAAGGCCAAATCACATATCGTGATACTACATGAAATAAAATCGAAATATTGGTAAAAATGAATATATTTGAAAAGGATCAAACTACATGAAAAACGTGAAATAAGTCAATATTTAACCATATTTGAGGATTTTAACTTCAAATCATAGAGCGAGGTTTCGTATTATTTAGATCCAAGAAAAGACATATGACAATGTTGTTTCCAATACAAATGATAAAAATCAATGTGTTTTCATTACAATTAACTAAAATGTTCCTGATTTTCCGTTTATATTACCGAGGGAAGATGTACACGTAAAACCGCTCTAATCCGGCTGAAACGTCGATATATGCAATAAAAACCGAACTTCTCCCCTTTTCAATATCTTACTCAGTATTTTAACGAGAAACAAATAGATGATTGAAAATGAAGTATTTAAGGTTATTATCTAATCAATTATAGGTTTGCATAATTTTTATCGTATATATATGAATTAATACCCATAGACTGAAAATTCACAAAAACGTGGAAAACGGCAAAATATTGCCTAATTCGATGATATTTTGTTTAAGTCACATAAAGTAAAAGGGGATGATAAATGTCAAAATATTGCTAAATTCGATGATTTTTCGTACGAAACAAAATGCAAGAAAACTTGCTTAAAATGCAATATTATGCGAAATTCTGAGATTTGAAGGCCAAATCACATATCGTGATACTACATGAAATAGTATCGAAATATTGGTAAAAATGAATATATTTACGTAATATCAAACTACATGAAAAACGTGAAAAAAGTCACTATTTAACCATATTTGAGGATTTTAACTTCAAATCATAGAGCGAGGTTTCGTATTATTTAGATCCATGAAAAGACAAATGACAATGTTGTTTCCAATATAAATGATAAAAATCAATGTGTTTTCATTAGAATTAACTAAAAGGTTCCTGATTTTCCGTTTATATTACCAATGGAAGATGTACACGAAAATCGCTTTATTCCGGCTGAAACGTCGATATATGCAATGAAAACAGAACTTCTCCTCTTTTCAATATCTTACTCAGTATTTTAACGAGAAACAAATAGTTGATTGAAAATGAAGTATTTAAGAATATTATCTAATCAATTATGTGTTTGCATCATTTTTATCGTATATATAATGAATTAATACCTATGGACTGAAAATTCACAAAAACGTGGAAAAACGGCAAAATATTGCCTAATTCGATGATATTTTGTTTAAGTCGCATAAAGGAAAAGGGGAAGATAAACGTCAAAATTATGCTAAATTCGATGATTTTTCGTACAAAACAAAATGCAAGAAAACTTGCTTAAAATGCAATATTATGCGAAATTCTGAGATTTGATGGCCAAATCACATATCGTGATACTACATGAAATAGAATCGAAATATTGGTAAAAATGAATATATTTACGTAGTATCAAACTACATGAAAAACGTGAAAAAAGTCACTATTTAACCATATTTGAGGATTTTATCTTCAAATCATAGAGAGAGGTTTCGTATTATTTAGATCCAAGAAAAGACTTATGACAATGCTGTTTCCAATACAAATGATAAAAATCAATGTGTTTTCATTAGAATTAACTAAAATGTTCCTGATTTTCCGTTTATATTACCGAGGGAAGATGTACACGTAAAACCGCTCTAATCCGGCTGAAACGTCGATATATGCAATAGAAACAGAACTTCTTCCCTTTTCAATATCTTACTCAGTATTTTAACGAGAAACAAATAGTTGATTGAAAATGAAGTAATTAAGGTTATTATCTAATCAATTATGTGTTTGCATCATTTTTATCGTATATATAATGAATTAATACCTATAGACTGAAAATTCACAAAAACGTGGAAAAACGAAACGTGCGAAATTCTGAGATTTGAAGGCCAAATCACATATCGTGATACTACATGAAATAGTATCGAAATATTGGTAAAAATGAATATATTTACGTAATATCAAACTACATGAAAAACGTGAAAAAGTCACTATTTAACCATATATGAGGATTTTAACTACAAATCATAGAGCGAGGTTTCGTATTATTTAGATCCAAGAAAAGACAAATGACAATGTTGTTTCCAATACAAATGATAAAAATCAATGTGTTTTCATTAGAATTAACTAAAATGTTCCTGATTTTCCGCTTATATTACCGATGGAAGATGTACACGAAAATCGCTCTATTCCGGCTGAAACGTCGATATATGCAATAAAAACAGAACTTCTCCCCTTTTCAATATCTTACTCAGTATTTTAACGAGAAACAAATAGTTGATTGAAAATGAAGTATTTAAGGTTATTATATAATCAATTATGTGTTTGCATCATTTTTATCTTATATATAATGAATTATTACCTATAGACTGAAAATTCACAAAAACGTGGAGAAACGGCAAAATATTGCATAATTCGATGATATTTTGTTTAAATCAAATAAAGGAAAAGGGGATGATAAACGTCAAAATATTGCTAAATTCGATGATTTTTCGTACGAAACAAAATGCAAGAAAACTTGCTTAAAATGCAATAGTATGCGAAATTCTGAGCTTTGAAGGCCAAATCACATATCGTGATACTACATGAAATAAAATCGAAATATTGGTAAAAATGAATATATTTGAAAAGGATCAAACTACATGAAAAACGTGAAATAAGTCAATATTTAACCATATTTGAGGATTTTAACTTCAAATCATAGAGCGAGGTTTCGTATTATTTAGATCCAAGAAAAGACATATGACAATGTTGTTTCCAATACAAATGATAAAAATCAATGTGTTTTCATTACAATTAACTAAAATGTTCCTGATTTTCCGTTTATATTACCGAGGGAAGATGTACACGTAAAACCGCTCTAATCCGGCTGAAACGTCGATATATGCAATAAAAACCGAACTTCTCCCCTTTTCAATATCTTACTCAGTATTTTAACGAGAAACAAATAGATGATTGAAAATGAAGTATTTAAGGTTATTATCTAATCAATTATAGGTTTGCATAATTTTTATCGTATATATATGAATTAATACCCATAGACTGAAAATTCACAAAAACGTGGAAAACGGCAAAATATTGCCTAATTCGATGATATTTTGTTTAAGTCACATAAAGTAAAAGGGGATGATAAATGTCAAAATATTGCTAAATTCGATGATTTTTCGTACGAAACAAAATGCAAGAAAACTTGCTTAAAATGCAATATTATGCGAAATTCTGAGATTTGAAGGCCAAATCACATATCGTGATACTACATGAAATAGTATCGAAATATTGGTAAAAATGAAAATATTTACGTAATATCAAACTACATGAAAAACGTGAAAAAAGTCACTATTTAACCATATTTGAGGATTTTAACTTCAAATCATAGAGCGAGGTTTCGTATTATTTAGATCCATGAAAAGACAAATGACAATGTTGTTTCCAATATAAATGATAAAAATCAATGTGTTTTCATTAGAATTAACTAAAAGGTTCCTGATTTTCCGTTTATATTACCAATGGAAGATGTACACGAAAATCGCTTTATTCCGGCTGAAACGTCGATATATGCAATGAAAACAGAACTTCTCCTCTTTTCAATATCTTACTCAGTATTTTAACGAGAAACAAATAGTTGATTGAAAATGAAGTATTTAAGAATATTATCTAATCAATTATGTGTTTGCATCATTTTTATCGTATATATAATGAATTAATACCTATGGACTGAAAATTCACAAAAACGTGGAAAAACGGCAAAATATTGCCTAATTCGATGATATTTTGTTTAAGTCGCATAAAGGAAAAGGGGAAGATAAACGTCAAAATATTGCTAAATTCGATGATTGTTCGTACGAAACAAAATGCAAGAAAACTTGCTTAAAATGCAATATTATGCGAAATTCTGAGATTTGAAGGCCAAATCACATATCGTAATACTACATAAAATAAAATCGAAATATTGGTAAAAATGAATATATTTACGTAGTATCAAACTACATGAAAAACGTGAAAAAAGTCACCATTTAACCATATTTGAGGATTTTAACTTCAAATCATAGAGCGAGGTTTCGTATTATTTAGATCCAAGAAAAGACATATGACAATGTTGTTTCCAATACAAATGATAAAAATCAATGTGTTTTCATTACAATTAACTAAAATGTTCCTGATTTTCCGTTTATATTACCGAGGGAAGATGTACACGTAAAACCGCTCTAATCCGGCTGAAACGTCGATATATGCAATAAAAACAGAACTTCTCCCCTTTTCAATATCTTACTCAGTATTTTAACGAGAAACAAATAGATGATTGAAAATGAAGTATTTAAGTTTATTATCTAATCAATTATGTGTTTGCATAATTTTTATCGTATATATATGAATTAATACCCATAGACTGAAAATTCACAAAAACGTGGAAAACGGCAAAATATTGCCTAATTCGGTGATATTTTGTTTAAGTCACATAAAGGAAAATGGGAAGATAAACGTCAAAATATTGCTAAATTCGATGATTTTTCGTACAAAACAAAATGCAAGAAAACTTGCTTAAAATGAAATATTATGCGAAATTCTGAGATTTGAAGGCCAAATCACATATCGTGATACTACATGAAATAGTATCATTTTTATCGTATATATAATGAATTAATACCAATGGACTGAAAATTCACAAAAACGTGGAAAAACGGCAAAATATTGCCTAATTCGATGATATTTTGTTTAAGTCGCATAAAGGAAAAGGGGAAGATAAACGTCAAAATATTGCTAAATTCGATGATTTTTCGTACAAAACAAAATGCAAGAAAACTTGCTTAAAATGCAATATTATGCGAAATTCTGAGATTTGAAGGCCAAATCACATATCGTGATACTACATGAAATAGAATCGAAATATTGGTAAAAATGAATATATTTACGTAGTATCAAACTACATGAAAAACGTGAAAAAAGTCACTATTTAACCATATTTGAGGATTTTATCTTCAAATCATAGAGAGAGGTTTCGTATTATTTAGATCCACTAAAAGACTTATGACAATGCTGTTTCCAATACAAATGATAAAAATTAATGTGTTTTCATTAGAATTAACTAAAATGTTCCTGATTTTCCGCTTATATTACCGATGGAAGATGTACACGAAAATCGCTCTATTCCGGCTGAAACGTCGATATATGCAATAAAAACAGAACTTCTCCCCTTTTCAATATCTTACTCAGCATTTTAACGAGAAACAAATAGTTGATTGAAAATGAAGTATTTAAGGTTATTATATAATCAATTATGTGTTTGCATCATTTTTATCTTATATATAATGAATTAATACCTATAGACTGAAAATTCACAAAAACGTGGAGAAACGGCAAAATATTGCCTAATTCGATAATATTTTGTTTAAATCAAATAAAGGAAAAGGGGATGATAAACGTCAAAATATTGCTAAATTCGATGATTTTTCGTACGAAACAAAATGCAAGAAAACTTGCTTAAAATGCAATATTATGCGAAATTCTGAGCTTTGAAGGCCAAATCACATATCGTGATACTACATGAAATAAAATCGAAATATTGGTAAAAATGAATATATTTACGTAGTATCAAACTACATGAAAAACGTGAAAAAAGTCACTATTTAACCATATTTGAGGATTTTATCTTCAAATCATAGAGAGAGGTTTCGTATTATTTAGATCCACTAAAAGACTTATGACAATGCTGTTTCCAATACAAATGATAAAAATTAATGTGTTTTCATTAGAATTAACTAAAATGTTCCTGATTTTCCGCTTATATTACCGATGGAAGATGTACACGAAAATCGCTCTATTCCGGCTGAAACGTCGATATATGCAATAAAAACAGAACTTCTCCCCTTTTCAATATCTTACTCAGCATTTTAACGAGAAACAAATAGTTGATTGAAAATGAAGTATTTAAGGTTATTATATAATCAATTATGTGTTTGCATCATTTTTATCTTATATATAATGAATTAATACCTATAGACTGAAAATTCACAAAAACGTGGAGAAACGGCAAAATATTGCCTAATTCGATAATATTTTGTTTAAATCAAATAAAGGAAAAGGGGATGATAAACGTCAAAATATTGCTAAATTCGATGATTTTTCGTACGAAACAAAATGCAAGAAAACTTGCTTAAAATGCAATATTATGCGAAATTCTGAGCTTTGAAGGCCAAATCACATATCGTGATACTACATGAAATAAAATCGAAATATTGGTAAAAATGAATATATTTACGTAGTATCAAACTACATGAAAAACGTGAAAAAGTCACCATTTAACCATATTTGAGGATTTTAACTTCAAATCATAGAGCGAGGTTTCGTATTATTTAGATCCAAGAAAAGACATATGACAATGTTGTTTCCAATACAAATGATAAAAATCAATGTGTTTTCATTACAATTAACTAAAATGTTCCTGATTTTCCGTTTATATTACCAATGGAAGATGTACACGAAAATCGCTTTATTCCGGCTGAAACGTCGATATATGCAATGAAAACAGAACTTCTCCTCTTTTCAATATCTTACTCAGTATTTTAACGAGAAACAAATAGTTGATTGAAAATGAAGTATTTAAGAATATTATCTAATCAATTATGTGTTTGCATCATTTTTATCGTATATATAATGAATTAATACCTATGGACTGAAAATTCACAAAAACGTGGAAAAACGGCAAAATATTGCCTAATTCGATGATATTTTGTTTAAGTCGCATAAAGGAAAAGGGGAAGATAAACGTCAAAATATTGCTAAATTCGATGATTTTTCGTACAAAACAAAATGCAAGAAAACTTGCTTAAAATGCAATATTATGCGAAATTCTGAGATTTGATGGCCAAATCACATATCGTGATACTACATGAAATAGAATCGAAATATTGGTAAAAATGAATATATTTACGTAGTATCAAACTACATGAAAAACGTGAAAAAAGTCACTATTTAACCATATTTGAGGATTTTATCTTCAAATCATAGAGAGAGGTTTCGTATTATTTAGATCCAAGAAAAGACTTATGACAATGCTGTTTCCAATACAAATGATAAAAATCAATGTGTTTTCATTAGAATTAACTAAAATGTTCCTGATTTTCCGTTTATATTACCGAGGGAAGATGTACACGTAAAACCGCTCTAATCCGGCTGAAACGTCGATATATGCAATAGAAACAGAACTTCTTCCCTTTTCAATATCTTACTCAGTATTTTAACGAGAAACAAATAGTTGATTGAAAATGAAGTAATTAAGGTTATTATCTAATCAATTATGTGTTTGCATCATTTTTATCGTATATATAATGAATTAATACCTATAGACTGAAAATTCACAAAAACGTGGAAAAATGAAACGTGCGAAATTCTGAGATTTGAAGGCCAAATCACATATCGTGATACTACATGAAATAGTATCGAAATATTGGTAAAAATGAATATATTTACGTAATATCAAACTACATGAAAAACGTGAAAAAGTCACTATTTAACCATATATGAGGATTTTAACTACAAATCATAGAGCGAGGTTTCGTATTATTTAGATCCAAGAAAAGACAAATGACAATGTTGTTTCCAATACAAATGATAAAAATCAATGTGTTTTCATTAGAATTAACTAAAATGTTCCTGATTTTCCGCTTATATTACCGATGGAAGATGTACACGAAAATCGCTCTATTCCGGCTGAAACGTCGATATATGCAATAAAAACAGAACTTCTCCCCTTTTCAATATCTTACTCAGTATTTTAACGAGAAACAAATAGTTGATTGAAAATGAAGTATTTAAGGTTATTATATAATCAATTATGTGTTTGCATCATTTTTATCTTATATATAATGAATTATTACCTATAGACTGAAAATTCACAAAAACGTGGAGAAACGGCAAAATATTGCATAATTCGATGATATTTTGTTTAAATCAAATAAAGGAAAAGGGGATGATAAACGTCAAAATATTGCTAAATTCGATGATTTTTCGTACGAAACAAAATGCAAGAAAACTTGCTTAAAATGCAATATTATGCGAAATTCTGAGCTTTGAAGGCCAAATCACATATCGTGATACTACATGAAATAAAATCGAAATATTGGTAAAAATGAATATATTTGAAAAGGATCAAACTACATGAAAAACGTGAAATAAGTCAATATTTAACCATATTTGAGGATTTTAACTTCAAATCATAGAGCGAGGTTTCGTATTATTTAGATCCAAGAAAAGACATATGACAATGTTGTTTCCAATACAAATGATAAAAATCAATGTGTTTTCATTACAATTAACTAAAATGTTCCTGATTTTCCGTTTATATTACCGAGGGAAGATGTACACGTAAAACCGCTCTAATCCGGCTGAAACGTCGATATATGCAATAAAAACCGAACTTCTCCCCTTTTCAATATCTTACTCAGTATTTTAACGAGAAACAAATAGATGATTGAAAATGAAGTATTTAAGGTTATTATCTAATCAATTATAGGTTTGCATAATTTTTATCGTATATATATGAATTAATACCCATAGACTGAAAATTCACAAAAAAGTGGAAAACGGCAAAATATTGCCTAATTCGATGATATTTTGTTTAAGTCACATAAAGTAAAAGGGGATGATAAATGTCAAAATATTGCTAAATTCGATGATTTTTCGTACGAAACAAAATGCAAGAAAACTTGCTTAAAATGCAATATTATGCGAAATTCTGAGATTTGAAGGCCAAATCACATATCGTGATACTACATGAAATAGTATCGAAATATTGGTAAAAATGAATATATTTACGTAATATCAAACTACATGAAAAACGTGAAAAAAGTCACTATTTAACCATATTTGAGGATTTTAACTTCAAATCATAGAGCGAGGTTTCGTATTATTTAGATCCATGAAAAGACAAATGACAATGTTGTTTCCAATATAAATGATAAAAATCAATGTGTTTTCATTAGAATTAACTAAAAGGTTCCTGATTTTCCGTTTATATTACCAATGGAAGATGTACACGAAAATCGCTTTATTCCGGCTGAAACGTCGATATATGCAATGAAAACAGAACTTCTCCTCTTTTCAATATCTTACTCAGTATTTTAACGAGAAACAAATAGTTGATTGAAAATGAAGTATTTAAGAATATTATCTAATCAATTATGTGTTTGCATCATTTTTATCGTATATATAATGAATTAATACCTATGGACTGAAAATTCACAAAAACGTGGAAAAACGGCAAAATATTGCCTAATTCGATGATATTTTGTTTAAGTCGCATAAAAGAAAAGGGGAAGATAAACGTCAAAATATTGCTAAATTCGATGATTGTTCGTACGAAACAAAATGCAAGAAAACTTGCTTAAAATGCAATATTATGCGAAATTCTGAGATTTGAAGGCCAAATCACATATCGTAATACTACATAAAATAAAATCGAAATATTGGTAAAAATGAATATATTTACGTAGTATCAAACTACATGAAAAACGTGAAAAAAGTCACCATTTAACCATATTTGAGGATTTTAACTTCAAATCATAGAGCGAGGTTTCGTATTATTTAGATCCAAGAAAAGACATATGACAATGTTGTTTCCAATACAAATGATAAAAATCAATGTGTTTTCATTACAATTAACTAAAATGTTCCTGATTTTCCGTTTATATTACCGAGGGAAGATGTACACGTAAAACCGCTCTAATCCGGCTGAAACGTCGATATATGCAATAAAAACAGAACTTCTCCCCTTTTCAATATCTTACTCAGTATTTTAACGAGAAACAAATAGATGATTGAAAATGAAGTATTTAAGTTTATTATCTAATCAATTATGTGTTTGCATAATTTTTATCGTATATATATGAATTAATACCCATAGACTGAAAATTCACAAAAACGTGGAAAACGGCAAAATATTGCCTAATTCGGTGATATTTTGTTTAAGTCACATAAAGGAAAATGGGAAGATAAACGTCAAAATATTGCTAAATTCGATGATTTTTCGTACAAAACAAAATGCAAGAAAACTTGCTTAAAATGAAATATTATGCGAAATTCTGAGATTTGAAGGCCAAATCACATATCGTGATACTACATGAAATAGTATCATTTTTATCGTATATATAATGAATTAATACCAATGGACTGAAAATTCACAAAAACGTGGAAAAACGGCAAAATATTGCCTAATTCGATGATATTTTGTTTAAGTCGCATAAAGGAAAAGGGGAAGATAAACGTCAAAATATTGCTAAATTCGATGATTTTTCGTACAAAACAAAATGCAAGAAAACTTGCTTAAAATGCAATATTATGCGAAATTCTGAGATTTGAAGGCCAAATCACATATCGTGATACTACATGAAATAGAATCGAAATATTGGTAAAAATGAATATATTTACGTAGTATCAAACTACATGAAAAACGTGAAAAAAGTCACTATTTAACCATATTTGAGGATTTTATCTTCAAATCATAGAGAGAGGTTTCGTATTATTTAGATCCACTAAAAGACTTATGACAATGCTGTTTCCAATACAAATGATAAAAATTAATGTGTTTTCATTAGAATTAACTAAAATGTTCCTGATTTTCCGTTTATATTACCGAGGGAAGATGTACACGTAATACCGCTCTAATCCGGCTGAAACGTCGATATATGCAATAAAAACAGAATTTCTTCCCTTTTCAATATCTTACTCAGTATTTTAACGAGAAACAAATAGTTGATTGAAAATGAAGTAATTAAGGTTATTATCTAATCAATTATGTGTTTGCATCATTTTTATCGTATATATAATGAATTAATACCTATAGACTGAAAATTCACAAAAACGTGGAAAAACGAAACGTGCGAAATTCTGAGATTTGAAGGCCAAATCACATATCGTGATACTACATGAAATAGAATCGAAATATTGGTAAAAATGAATATATTTACGTAATATCAAACTACATGAAAAACGTGAAAAAGTCACTATTTAACCATATATGAGGATTTTAACTACAAATCATAGAGCGAGGTTTCGTATTATTTAGATCCAAGAAAAGACAAATGACAATGTTGTTTCCAATACAAATGATAAAAATCAATGTGTTTTCATTATAATTAACTAAAATGTTCCTGATTTTCCGCTTATATTACCGATGGAAGATGTACACGAAAATCGCTCTATTCCGGCTGAAACGTCGATATATGCAATAAAAACAGAACTTCTCCCCTTTTCAATATGTTACTCAGCATTTTAACGAGAAACAAATAGTTGATTGAAAATGAAGTATTTAAGGTTATTATATAATCAATTATGTGTTTGCATCATTTTTATCTTATATATAATGAATTAATACCTATAGACTGAAAATTCACAAAAACGTGGAGAAACGGCAAAATATTGCCTAATTCGATGATATTTTGTTTAAATCAAATAAAGGAAAAGGGGATGATAAACGTCAAAATATTGCTAAATTCGATGATTTTTCGTACGAAACAAAATGCAAGAAAACTTGCTTAAAATGCAATACTATGCGAAATTCTGAGCTTTGAAGGCCAAATCACATATCGTGATACTACATGAAATAAAATCGAAATATTGGTGAAAATGAATATATTTACGTAGTATCAAACTACATGAAAAACGTGAAAAAGTCACCATTTAACCATATTTGAGGATTTTAACTTCAAATCATAGAGCGAGGTTTCGTATTATTTAGATCCAAGAAAAGACATATGACAATGTTGTTTCCAATACAAATGATAAAAATCAATGTGTTTTCATTACAATTAACTAAAATGTTCCTGATTTTCCGTTTATATTACCGAGGGAAGATGTACACGTAAAACCGCTCTAATCGGGCTGAAACGTCGATATATGCAATAAAAACCGAACTTCTCCCCTTTACAATATCTTACTCAGTATTTTAACGAGAAACAAATAGATGATTGAAAATGAAGTATTTAAGGTTATTATCTAATCAATTATGTGTTTGCATAATTTTTGTCGTATATATATGAATTAATACCCATATACTGAAAATTCACAAAAACGTGGAAAACGGCAAAATATTGCCTAATTCGATGATATTTTGTTTATGTCACATAAAGGAAAAGGGGATGATAAACGTCAAAATATTGCTAAATTCGATGATTTTTCGTACGAAACAAAATGCAAGAAAACTTGCTTAAAATGCAATACTATGCGAAATTCTGAGATTTGAAGGCCAAATCACATATCGTGATACTACATGAAATAGTATCGAAATATTGGTAAAAATGAATATATTTACGTAATATCAAACTACATGAAAAACGTGAAAAAAGTCAATATATAACCATATTTGAGGATTTTAACTTCAAATCATAGAGCGAGGTTTCGTATTATTTAGATCTAAGAAAAGACATATGACAATGTTGTTTCCAATACAAATGATAAAAATCAATGTGTTTTCATTACAATTAACTAAAATGTTCCTGATTTTCCGTTTATATTACCGAGGGAAGATGTACACGTAAAACCGCTCTAATCCGGCTGAAACGTCGATATATGCAATAAAAACAGAACTTCTCCCCTTTTCAATATCTTACTCAGTATTTTAACGAGAAACAAATAGATGATTGAAAATGAAGTATTTAAGGTTATTATCAATTATGTGTTTGCATAATTTTTGTCGTATATATATGAATTAATACCCATAGACTGAAAATTCACAAAAACGTGGAAAACGGCAAAATATTGCCTAATTCGATGATATTTTGTTTATGTCACATAAAGGAAAAGGGGATGATAAACGTCAAAATATTGCTAAATTCGATGATTTTTCGTACGAAACATAATGCAAGAAAACTTGCTTAAAATGCAATATTATGCGAAATTCTGAGATTTGAAGGCCAAATCACATATCGTGATACTACATGAAATAGTATCATTTTTATCGTATATATAATGAATTAATACCTATGGACTGAAAATTCACAAAAACGTGGAAAAACGGCAAAATATTGCCTAATTCGATGATATTTTGTTTAAGTCGCATAAAGGAAAAGGGGAAGATAAACGTCAAAATATTGCTAAATTCGATGATTTTTCGTACAAAACAAAATGCAAGAAAACTTGCTTAAAAAGAAATATTATGCGAAATTCTGAGATTTGAAGGCCAAATCACATATCGTGATACTACATGAAATAGAATCGAAATATTGGTAAAAATGAATATATTTACGTAGTATCAAACTACATGAAAAACGTGAAAAAAGTCACTATTTAACCATATTTGAGTATTTTATCTTCAAATCATAGAGAGAGGTTTCGTATTACTTAGATCCAAGAAAAGACTTATGACAATGCTGTTTCCAATACAAATGATAAAAATCAATGTGTTTTCATTAGAATTAACTAAAATGTTCCTGATTTTCCGTTTATATTACCGAGGGAAGATGTACACGTAAAACCGCTCTAATCCGGCTGAAACGTCGATATATGCAATAAAAACCGAACTTCTCCCCTTTTCTATATTTTACTCAGTATTTTAACGAGAAACAAATAGATGATTGAAAATGAAGTATTTAAGGTTATTATCTAATTAATTATAGGTTTGCATCATTTTTATCGTATATATATGAATATATACGATAAAAATAGTCTAAACCCATAGACTTAAAATTCACAAAAACGTGGAAAACGGCAAAATATTGCCTAATTCGATGATATTTTGTTTAAGTCACATAAAGTAAAAGGGGATGATAAATGTCAAAATATTGCTAAATTCGATGATTTTTCGTACGAAACAAAATGCAAGAAAACTTGCTTAAAATGCAATATTATGCGAAATTCTGAGATTTGAAGGCCAAATCACATATCGTAATACTACATAAAATAAAATCGAAATATTGGTAAAAATGAATATATTTACGTAGTATCAAACTACATGAAAAACGTGAAAAAAGTCACCATTTAACCATATTTGAGGATTTTAACTTCAAATCATAGAGCGAGGTTTCGTATTATTTAGATCCAATAAAAGACATATGACAATGTTGTTTCCAATACAAATGATAAAAATCAATGTGTTTTCATTACAATTAACTAAAATGTTCCTGATTTTCCGTTTATATTACCGAGGGAAGATGTACACGTAAAACCGCTCTAATCCGGCTGAAACGTCGATATATGCAATAAAAACCGAACTTCTCCCCTTTTCAATATCTTACTCAGTATTTTAACGAGAAACAAATAGATGATTGAAAATGAAGTATTTAAGGTTATTATCTAATCAATTATGTGTTTGCATAATTTTTATCGTATATATATGAATTAATACCCATATACTGAAAATTCACAAAAACGTGGAAAACGGCAAAATATTGCCTAATTCGATGATATTTTGTTTATGTCACATAAAGGAAAAGGGGATGATAAACGTCAAAATATTGCTAAATTCGATGATTTTTCGTACGAAACAAAATGCAAGAAAACTTGCTTAAAATGCAATACTATGCGAAATTCTGAGATTTGAAGGCCAAATCACATATCGTGATACTACATGAAATAGTATCGAAATATTGGTAAAAATGAATATATTTACGTAATATCAAACTACATGAAAAACGTGAAAAAAGTCAATATATAACCATATTTGAGGATTTTAACTTCAAATCATAGAGCGAGGTTTCGTATTATTTAGATCTAAGAAAAGACATATGACAATGTTGTTTCCAATACAAATGATAAAAATCAATGTGTTTTCATTACAATTAACTAAAATGTTCCTGATTTTCCGTTTATATTACCGAGGGAAGATGTACACGTAAAACCGCTCTAATCCGGCTGAAACGTCGATATATGCAATAAAAACAGAACTTCTCCCCTTTTCAATATCTTACTCAGTATTTTAACGAGAAACAAATAGATGATTGAAAATGAAGTATTTAAGGTTATTATCAATTATGTGTTTGCATAATTTTTGTCGTATATATATGAATTAATACCCATAGACTGAAAATTCACAAAAACGTGGAAAACGGCAAAATATTGCCTAATTCGATGATATTTTGTTTATGTCACATAAAGGAAAAGGGGATGATAAACGTCAAAATATTGCTAAATTCGATGATTTTTCGTACGAAACATAATGCAAGAAAACTTGCTTAAAATGCAATATTATGCGAAATTCTGAGATTTGAAGGCCAAATCACATATCGTGATACTACATGAAATAGTATCATTTTTATCGTATATATAATGAATTAATACCTATGGACTGAAAATTCACAAAAACGTGGAAAAACGGCAAAATATTGCCTAATTCGATGATATTTTGTTTAAGTCGCATAAAGGAAAAGGGGAAGATAAACGTCAAAATATTGCTAAATTCGATGATTTTTCGTACAAAACAAAATGCAAGAAAACTTGCTTAAAAAGAAATATTATGCGAAATTCTGAGATTTGAAGGCCAAATCACATATCGTGATACTACATGAAATAGAATCGAAATATTGGTAAAAATGAATATATTTACGTAGTATCAAACTACATGAAAAACGTGAAAAAAGTCACTATTTAACCATATTTGAGTATTTTATCTTCAAATCATAGAGAGAGGTTTCGTATTACTTAGATCCAAGAAAAGACTTATGACAATGCTGTTTCCAATACAAATGATAAAAATCAATGTGTTTTCATTAGAATTAACTAAAATGTTCCTGATTTTCCGTTTATATTACCGAGGGAAGATGTACACGTAAAACCGCTCTAATCCGGCTGAAACGTCGATATATGCAATAAAAACCGAACTTCTCCCCTTTTCTATATTTTACTCAGTATTTTAACGAGAAACAAATAGATGATTGAAAATGAAGTATTTAAGGTTATTATCTAATTAATTATAGGTTTGCATCATTTTTATCGTATATATATGAATATATACGATAAAAATAGTCTAAACCCATAGACTTAAAATTCACAAAAACGTGGAAAACGGCAAAATATTGCCTAATTCGATGATATTTTGTTTAAGTCACATAAAGTAAAAGGGGATGATAAATGTCAAAATATTGCTAAATTCGATGATTTTTCGTACGAAACAAAATGCAAGAAAACTTGCTTAAAATGCAATATTATGCGAAATTCTGAGATTTGAAGGCCAAATCACATATCGTAATACTACATAAAATAAAATCGAAATATTGGTAAAAATGAATATATTTACGTAGTATCAAACTACATGAAAAACGTGAAAAAAGTCACCATTTAACCATATTTGAGGATTTTAACTTCAAATCATAGAGCGAGGTTTCGTATTATTTAGATCCAATAAAAGACATATGACAATGTTGTTTCCAATACAAATGATAAAAATCAATGTGTTTTCATTACAATTAACTAAAATGTTCCTGATTTTCCGTTTATATTACCGAGGGAAGATGTACACGTAAAACCGCTCTAATCCGGCTGAAACGTCGATATATGCAATAAAAACCGAACTTCTCCCCTTTTCAATATCTTACTCAGTATTTTAACGAGAAACAAATAGATGATTGAAAATGAAGTATTTAAGTTTATTATCTAATCAATTATGTGTTTGCATAATTTTTATCGTATATATATGAATTAATACCCATAGACTGAAAATTCCCAAAAACGTGGAAAACGGCAAAATATTGCCTAATTCGGTGATATTTTGTTTAAGTCACATAAAGGAAAATGGGAAGATAAACGTCAAAATATTGCTAAATTCGATGATTTTTCGTACAAAACAAAATGCAAGAAAACTTGCTTAAAATGAAATATTATGCGAAATTCTGAGATTTGAAGGCCAAATCACATATCGTGATACTACATGAAATAGTATCATTTTTATCGTATATATAATGAATTAATACCAATGGACTGAAAATTCACAAAAACGTGGAAAAACGGCAAAATATTGCCTAATTCGATGATATT
This sequence comes from Procambarus clarkii, assembly GCF_040958095.1. Classification (NCBI taxonomy): domain Eukaryota; kingdom Metazoa; phylum Arthropoda; class Malacostraca; order Decapoda; family Cambaridae; genus Procambarus; species Procambarus clarkii. The sequence continues at coordinate 3,451,364 of NW_027189134.1, forward strand.
TTGTTTAAGTCGCATAAAGGAAAAGGGGAAGATAAACGTCAAAATATTGCTAAATTCGATGATTTTTCGTACAAAACAAAATGCAAGAAAACTTGCTTAAAATGCAATATTATGCGAAATTCTGAGATTTGAAGGCCAAATCACATATCGTGATACTACATGAAATAGAATCGAAATATTGGTAAAAATGAATATATTTACGTAGTATCAAACTACATGAAAAACGTGAAAAAAGTCACTATTTAACCATATTTGAGGATTTTATCTTCAAATCATAGAGAGAGGTTTCGTATTATTTAGATCCAAGAAAAGACTTATGACAATGCTGTTTCCAATACAAATGATAAAAATCAATGTGTTTTCATTAGAATTAACTAAAATGTTCCTGATTTTCCGTTTATATTACCGAGGGAAGATATACACGTAAAACCGCTCTAATCCGGCTGAAACGTCGATATATGCAAAAAAACAGAACTTCTTCCCTTTTCAATATCTTACTCAGTATTTTAACGAGAAACAAATAGTTGATTGAAAATGAAGTAATTAAGGTTATTATCTAATCAATTATGTGTTTGCATCATTTTTATCGTATATATAATGAATTAATACCTATAGACTGAAAATTCACAAAAAGTGGAAAAACGAAACGTGCGAAATTCTGAGATTTGAAGGCCAAATCACATATCGTGATACTACATGAAATAGTATCGAAATATTGGTAAAAATGAATATATTTACGTAATATCAAACTACATGAAAAACGTGAAAAAGTCACTATTTAACCATATATGAGGATTTTAACTACAAATCATAGAGCGAGGTTTCGTATTATTTAGATCCAAGAAAAGACAAATGACAATGTTGTTTCCAATACAAATGATAAAAATCAATGTGTTTTCATTACAATTAACTAAAATGTTCCTGATTTTCCGTTTATATTACCGAGGGAAGATGTACACGTAAAACCGCTCTAATCCGGCTGAAACGTCAATATATGCAATAAAAACAGAACTTCTCCCCTTTTCAATATCTTACTCAGTATTTTAACGAGAAACAAATAGTTGATTGAAAATGAAGTATTTAAGGTTATTATATAATCAATTATGTGTTTGCATCATTTTTATCTTATATATAATGAATTAATACCTATAGACTGAAAATTCACAAAAACGTGGAAAACGGCAAAATATTGCCTAATTCGATGATATTTTGTTTAAGTCACATAAAGTAAAAGGGGATGATAAATGTCAAAATATTGCTAAATTCGATGATTTTTCGTACGAAACAAAATGCAAGAAAACTTGCTTAAAATGCAATAATTTGCGAAATTCTGAGATTTGAAGGCCAAATCACATATCGTGATACTACATGAAATAGTATCGAAATATTGGTAAAAATGAATATATTTACGTTATATCAAACTACATGAAAAACGTGAAAAAAGTCACTATTTAACCATATTTGAGGATTTTAACTTCAAATCATAGAGCGAGGTTTCGTATTATTTAGATCCATGAAAAGACAAATGACAATGTTGTTTCCAATATAAATGATAAAAATCAATGGGTTTTCATTAGAATTAACTAAAAGGTTCCTGATTTTCCGTTTATATTACCAATGGAAGATGTACACGAAAATCGCTTTATTCCGGCTGAAACGTCGATATATGCAATGAAAACAGAACTTCTCCTCTTTTCAATATCTTACTCAGTATTTTAACGAGAAACAAATAGTTGATTGAAAATGAAGTATTTAAGAATATTATCTAATCAATTATGTGTTTGCATCATTTTTATCGTATATATAATGAATTAATACCTATGGACTGAAAATTCACAAAAACGTGGAAAAACGGCAAAATATTTCCTAATTCGATGATATTTTGTTTAAGTCGCATAAAGGAAAAGGGGAAGATAAACGTCAAAATATTGCTAAATTCGATGATTGTTCGTACGAAACAAAATGCAAGAAAACTTGCTTAAAATGCAATATTATGCGAAATTCTGAGATTTGAAGGCCAAATCACATATCGTAATACTACATAAAATAAAATCGAAATATTGGTAAAAATGAATATATTTACGTAGTATCAAACTACATGAAAAACGTGAAAAAAGTCACCATTTAACCATATTTGAGGATTTTAACTTCAAATCATAGAGCGAGGTTTCGTATTATTTAGATCCAAGAAAAGACATATGACAATGTTGTTTCCAATACAAATGATAAAAATCAATGTGTTTTCATTAGAATTAACTAAAATGTTCCTGATTTTCCGTTTATATTACCGAGGGAAGATGTACACGTAAAACCGCTCTAATCCGGCTGAAACGTCGATATATGCAATAAAAACAGAACTTCTTCCCTTTTCAATATCTTACTCAGTATTTTAACGAGAAACAAATAGTTGATTGAAAATGAAGTAATTAAGGTTATTATCTAATCAATTATGTGTTTGCATCATTTTTATCGTATATATAATGAATTAATACCTATAGACTGAAAATTCACAAAAACGTGGAAAAACGAAACGTGCGAAATTCTGAGATTTGAAGGCCAAATCACATATCGTGATACTACATGAAATAGTATCGAAATATTGGTAAAAATGAATATATTTACGTAATATCAAACTACATGAAAAACGTGAAAAAGTCACTATTTAACCATATATGAGGATTTTAACTACAAATCATAGAGCGAGGTTTCGTATTATTTAGATCCAAGAAAAGACAAATGACAATGTTGTTTCCAATACAAATGATAAAAATCAATGTGTTTTCATTAGAATTAACTAAAATGTTCCTGATTTTCCGCTTATATTACCGATGGAAGATGTACACGAAAATCGCTCTATTCCGGCTGAAACGTCGATATATGCAATAAAAACAGAAATTCTCCCCTTTTCAATATCTTACTCAGTATTTTAACGAGAAACAAATAGTTGATTGAAAATGAAGTATTTAAGGTTATTATATAATCAATTATGTGTTTGCATCATTTTTATCTTATATATAATGAATTAATACCTATAGACTGAAAATTCACAAAAACGTGGAGAAACGGCAAAATATTGCCTAATTCGATGATATTTTGTTTAAATCAAATAAAGGAAAAGGGGATGATAAACGTCAAAATATTGCTAAATTCGATGATTTTTCGTACGAAACAAAATGCAAGAAAACTTGCTTAAAATGCAATATTATGCGAAATTCTGAGCTTTGAAGGCCAAATCACATATCGTGATACTACATGAAATAAAATCGAAATATTGGTAAAAATGAATATATTTGAAAAGGATCAAACTACATGAAAAACGTGAAATAAGTCAATATTTAACCATATTTGAGGATTTTAACTTCAAATCATAGAGCGAGGTTTCGTATTATTTAGATCCAAGAAAAGACATATGACAATGTTGTTTCCAATACAAATGATAAAAATCAATGTGTTTTCATTACAATTAACTAAAATGTTCCTGATTTTCCGTTTATATTACCGAGGGAAGATGTACACGTAAAACCGCTCTAATCCGGCTGAAACGTCGATATATGCAATAAAAACCGAACTTCTCCCCTTTTCAATATCTTACTCAGTATTTTAACGAGAAACAAATAGATGATTGAAAATGAAGTATATAAGGTTATTATCTAATCAATTATAGGTTTGCATAATTTTTATCGTATATATATGAATTAATACCCATAGACTGAAAATTCACAAAAACGTGGAAAACGGCAAAATATTGCCTAATTCGATGATATTTTGTTTAAGTCACATAAAGTAAAAGGGGATGATAAATGTCAAAATATTGCTAAATTCGATGATTTTTCGTACGAAACAAAATGCAAGAAAACTTGCTTAAAATGCAATATTATGCGAAATTCTGAGATTTGAAGGCCAAATCACATATCGTGATACTACATGAAATAGTATCGAAATATTGGTAAAAATGAATATATTTACGTAATATCAAACTACATGAAAAACGTGAAAAAAGTCACTATTTAACCATATTTGAGGATTTTAACTTCAAATCATAGAGCGAGGTTTCGTATTATTTAGATCCATGAAAAGACAAATGACAATGTTGTTTCCAATATAAATGATAAAAATCAATGTGTTTTCATTAGAATTAACTAAAAGGTTCCTGATTTTCCGTTTATATTACCAATGGAAGATGTACACGAAAATCGCTTTATTCCGGCTGAAACGTCGATATATGCAATGAAAACAGAACTTCTCCTCTTTTCAATATCTTACTCAGTATTTTAACGAGAAACAAATAGTTGATAGAAAATGAAGTATTTAAGGTTATTATATAATCAATTATGTGTTTGCATCATTTTTATCTTATATATAATGAATTAATACCTATAGACTGAAAATTCACAAAAACGTGGAGAAACGGCAAAATATTGCCTAATTCGATGATATTTTGTTTAAATCAAATAAAGGAAAAGGGGATGATAAACGTCAAAATATTGCTAAATTCGATGATTTTTCGTACGAAACAAAATGCAAGAAAACTTGCTTAAAATGCAATATTATGCGAAATTCTGAGCTTTGAAGGCCAAATCACATATCGTGATACTACACGAAATAAAATCGAAATATTGGTAAAAATGAATATATTTGAAAAGGATCAAACTACATGAAAAACGTGAAATAAGTCAATATTTAACCATATTTGAGGATTTTAACTTCAAATCATAGAGCGAGGTTTCGTATTATTTAGATCCAAGAAAAGACATATGACAATGTTGTTTCCAATACAAATGATAAAAATCAATGTGTTTTCATTACAATTAACTAAAATGTTCCTGATTTTCCGTTTATATTACCGAGGGAAGATGTACACGTAAAACCGCTCTAATCCGGCTGAAACGTCGATATATGCAATAAAAACCGAACTTCTCCCCTTTCAATATCTTACTCAGTATTTTAACGAGAAACAAATAGATGATTGAAAATGAAGTATTTAAGGTTATTATCTAATCAATTATAGGTTTGCATAATTTTTATCGTATATATATGAATTAATACCCATAGACTGAAAATTCACAAAAACGTGGAAAACGGCAAAATATTGCCTAATTCGATGATATTTTGTTTAAGTCACATAAAGTAAAAGGGGATGATAAATGTCAAAATATTGCTAAATTCGATGATTTTTCGTACGAAACAAAATGCAAGAAAACTTGCTTAAAATGCAATAATTTGCGAAATTCTGAGATTTGAAGGCCAAATCACATATCGTGATACTACATGAAATAGTATCGAAATATTGGTAAAAATGAATATATTTACGTAATATCAAACTACATGAAAAACGTGAAAAAAGTCACTATTTAACCATATTTGAGGATTTTAACTTCAAATCATAGAGCGAGGTTTCGTATTATTTAGATCCATGAAAAGACAAATGACAATGTTGTTTCCAATATAAATGATAAAAATCAATGGGTTTTCATTAGAATTAACTAAAAGGTTCCTGATTTTCCGTTTATATTACCAATGGAAGATGTACACGAAAATCGCTTTATTCCGGCTGAAACGTCGATATATGCAATGAAAACAGAACTTCTCCTCTTTTCAATATCTTACTCAGTATTTTAACGAGAAACAAATAGTTGATTGAAAATGAAGTATTTAAGAATATTATCTAATCAATTATGTGTTTGCATCATTTTTATCGTATATATAATGAATTAATACCTATGGACTGAAAATTCACAAAAACGTGGAAAAACGGCAAAATATTTCCTAATTCGATGATATTTTGTTTAAGTCGCATAAAGGAAAAGGGGAAGATAAACGTCAAAATATTGCTAAATTCGATGATTGTTCGTACGAAACAAAATGCAAGAAAACTTGCTTAAAATGCAATATTATGCGAAATTCTGAGATTTGAAGGCCAAATCACATATCGTAATACTACATAAAATAAAATCGAAATATTGGTAAAAATGAATATATTTACGTAGTATCAAACTACATGAAAAACGTGAAAAAAGTCACCATTTAACCATATTTGAGGATTTTAACTTCAAATCATAGAGCGAGGTTTCGTATTATTTAGATCCAAGAAAAGACATATGACAATGTTGTTTCCAATACAAATGATAAAAATCAATGTGTTTTCATTAGAATTAACTAAAATGTTCCTGATTTTCCGTTTATATTACCGAGGGAAGATGTACACGTAAAACCGCTCTAATCCGGCTGAAACGTCGATATATGCAATAAAAACAGAACTTCTTCCCTTTTCAATATCTTACTCAGTATTTTAACGAGAAACAAATAGTTGATTGAAAATGAAGTAATTAAGGTTATTATCTAATCAATTATGTGTTTGCATCATTTTTATCGTATATATAATGAATTAATACCTATAGACTGAAAATTCACAAAAACGTGGAAAACGGCAAAATATTGCCTAATTCGATGATATTTTGTTTAAGTCACATAAAGTAAAAGGGGATGATAAATGTCAAAATATTGCTAAATTCGATGATTTTTCGTACAAAACAAAATGCAAGAAAACTTGCTTAAAATGCAATATTATGCGAAATTCTGAGATTTGAAGGCCAAATCACATATCGTGATACTACATGAAATAGTATCGAAATATTGGTAAAAATGAATATATTTACGTAATATCAAACTACATGAAAAACGTGAAAAAAGTCACTATTTAACCATATTTGAGGATTTTAACTTCAAATCATAGAGCGAGGTTTCGTATTATTTAGATCCATGAAAAGACAAATGACAATGTTGTTTCCAATATAAATGATAAAAATCAATGTGTTTTCATTAGAATTAACTAAAAGGTTCCTGATTTTCCGTTTATATTACCAATGGAAGATGTACACGAAAATCGCTTTATTCCGGCTGAAACGTCGATATATGCAATGAAAACAGAACTTCTCCTCTTTTCAATATCTTACTCAGTATTTTAACGAGAAACAAATAGTTGATAGAAAATGAAGTATTTAAGGTTATTATATAATCAATTATGTGTTTGCATCATTTTTATCTTATATATAATGAATTAATACCTATAGACTGAAAATTCACAAAAACGTGGAGAAACGGCAAAATATTGCCTAATTCGATGATATTTTGTTTAAATCAAATAAAGGAAAAGGGGATGATAAACGTCAAAATATTGCTAAATTCGATGATTTTTCGTACGAAACAAAATGCAAGAAAACTTGCTTAAAATGCAATATTATGCGAAATTCTGAGCTTTGAAGGCCAAATCACATATCGTGATACTACACGAAATAAAATCGAAATATTGGTAAAAATGAATATATTTGAAAAGGATCAAACTACATGAAAAACGTGAAATAAGTCAATATTTAACCATATTTGAGGATTTTAACTTCAAATCATAGAGCGAGGTTTCGTATTATTTAGATCCAAGAAAAGACATATGACAATGTTGTTTCCAATACAAATGATAAAAATCAATGTGTTTTCATTACAATTAACTAAAATGTTCCTGATTTTCCGTTTATATTACCGAGGGAAGATGTACACGTAAAACCGCTCTAATCCGGCTGAAACGTCGATATATGCAATAAAAACCGAACTTCTCCCCTTTCAATATCTTACTCAGTATTTTAACGAGAAACAAATAGATGATTGAAAATGAAGTATTTAAGGTTATTATCTAATCAATTATAGGTTTGCATAATTTTTATCGTATATATATGAATTAATACCCATAGACTGAAAATTCACAAAAACGTGGAAAACGGCAAAATATTGCCTAATTCGATGATATTTTGTTTAAGTCACATAAAGTAAAAGGGGATGATAAATGTCAAAATATTGCTAAATTCGATGATTTTTCGTACGAAACAAAATGCAAGAAAACTTGCTTAAAATGCAATAATTTGCGAAATTCTGAGATTTGAAGGCCAAATCACATATCGTGATACTACATGAAATAGTATCGAAATATTGGTAAAAATGAATATATTTACGTAATATCAAACTACATGAAAAACGTGAAAAAAGTCACTATTTAACCATATTTGAGGATTTTAACTTCAAATCATAGAGCGAGGTTTCGTATTATTTAGATCCATGAAAAGACAAATGACAATGTTGTTTCCAATATAAATGATAAAAATCAATGGGTTTTCATTAGAATTAACTAAAAGGTTCCTGATTTTCCGTTTATATTACCAATGGAAGATGTACACGAAAATCGCTTTATTCCGGCTGAAACGTCGATATATGCAATGAAAACAGAACTTCTCCTCTTTTCAATATCTTACTCAGTATTTTAACGAGAAACAAATAGTTGATTGAAAATGAAGTATTTAAGAATATTATCTAATCAATTATGTGTTTGCATCATTTTTATCGTATATATAATGAATTAATACCTATGGACTGAAAATTCACAAAAACGTGGAAAAACGGCAAAATATTTCCTAATTCGATGATATTTTGTTTAAGTCGCATAAAGGAAAAGGGGAAGATAAACGTCAAAATATTGCTAAATTCGATGATTGTTCGTACGAAACAAAATGCAAGAAAACTTGCTTAAAATGCAATATTATGCGAAATTCTGAGATTTGAAGGCCAAATCACATATCGTAATACTACATAAAATAAAATCGAAATATTGGTAAAAATGAATATATTTACGTAGTATCAAACTACATGAAAAACGTGAAAAAAGTCACCATTTAACCATATTTGAGGATTTTAACTTCAAATCATAGAGCGAGGTTTCGTATTATTTAGATCCAAGAAAAGACATATGACAATGTTGTTTCCAATACAAATGATAAAAATCAATGTGTTTTCATTACAATTAACTAAAATGTTCCTGATTTTCCGTTTATATTACCGAGGGAAGATGTACTCGTAAAACCGCTCTAATCCGGCTGAAACGTCGATATATGCAATAAAAACCGAACTTCTCCCCTTTTCAATATCTTACTCAGTATTTTAACGAGAAACAAATAGATGATTGAAAATGAAGTATTTAAGTTTATTATCTAATCAATTATGTGTTTGCATAATTTTTATCGTATATATATGAATTAATACCAATAGACTGAAAATTCACAAAAACGTGGAAAACGGCAAAATATTGCCTAATTCGGTGATATTTTGTTTAAGTCACATAAAGGAAAACGGGAAGATAAACGTCAAAATATTGCTAAATTCGATGATTTTTCGTACAAAACAAAATGCAAGAAAACTTGCTTAAAATGAAATATTATGCGAAATTCTGAGATTTGAAGGCCAAATCACATATCGTGATACTACATGAAATAGAATCGAAATATTGGTAAAAATGAATATATTTACGTAGTATCAAATTACATGAAAAACGTGAAAAAAGTCACTATTTAACCATATTTGAGGATTTTATCTTCAAATCATAGAGAGAGGTTTCGTATTATTTAGATCCAAGAAAAGACTTATGACAATGCTGTTTCCAATACAAATGATAAAAATCAATGTGTTTTCATTAGAATTAACTAAAATGTTCCTGATTTTCCGTTTATATTACCGAGGGAAGATGTACACGTAAAACCGCTCTAATCCGGCTGAAACGTCGATATATGCAATAAAAACAGAACTTCTTCCCTTTTCAATATCTTACTCAGTATTTTAACGAGAAACAAATAGTTGATTGAAAATGAAGTAATTAAGGTTATTATCTAATCAATTATGTGTTTGCATCATTTTTATCGTATATATAATGAATTAATACCTATAGACTGAAAATTCACAAAAACGTGGAAAAACGGCAAAATATTGCCTAATTCGATGATATTTTGTTTAAGTCGCATAAAGGAAAAGGGGAAGATAAACGTCAAAATATTGCTAAATTCGATGATTGTTCGTACGAAACAAAATGCAAAAAACTTGCTTAAAATGCAATATTATGCGAAATTCTGAGATTTGAAGGCCAAATCACATATCGTAATACTACATAAAATAAAATCGAAATATTGGTAAAAATGAATATATTTACGTAGTATCAAACTACATGAAAAACGTGAAAAAAGTCACCATTTAACCATATTTGAGGATTTTAACTTCAAATCATAGAGCGAGGTTTCGTATTATTTAGATCCAAGAAAAGACATATGACAATGTTGTTTCCAATACAAATGATAAAAATCAATGTGTTTTCATTACAATTAACTAAAATGTTCCTGATTTTCCGTTTATATTACCGAGGGAAGATGTACTCGTAAAACCGCTCTAATCCGGCTGAAACGTCGATATATGCAATAAAAACCGAACTTCTCCCCTTTTCAATATCTTACTCAGTATTTTAACGAGAAACAAATAGATGATTGAAAATGAAGTAATTAAGGTTATTATCTAATCAATTATGTGTTTGCATCATTTTTATCGTATATATAATGAATTAATACCTATAGACTGAAAATTCACAAAAACGTGGAGAAACGGCAAAATATTGCCTAATTCGATGATATTTTGTTTAAGTCGCATAAAGGAAAAGGGGACGATAAACGTCAAAATATTGCTAAATTCGATGATTTTTCGTACAAAACAAAATGCAAGAAAACTTGCTTAAAATGCAATATTATGCGAAATTCTGAGATTTGAAGGCCAAATCACATATCGTGATACAACATGAAATAAAATCGAAATATTGGTAAAAATGAATATATTTACGTTATATCAAACTACATGAAAAACGTGAAAAAAGTCAATATATAACCATATTTGAGGATTTTAACTTCAAATCATAGAGCGAGGTTTCGTATTATTTAGATCCAAGAAAAGACATATGACAATGTTGTTTCCAATACAAATGATAAAAATCAATGTGTTTTCATTACAATTAACTAAAATGTTCCTGATTTTTCGTTTATATTACCGACGGAAGATGTACACGTAAAACCGCTCTAATCCGGCTGAAACGTCGATATATGCAATAAAAACAGAACTTCTCCCCTTTTCAATATCTTACTCAGTATTTTAACGAGAAACAAATAGTTGATTGAAAATGAAGTATTTAAGGTTATTATCTAATCAATTATGTGTTTGCATCATTTTTATCGTAGTTATAATGAATTAATACCTATAGACTGAAAATTCACAAAAACGTGGAAAAACGAAACGTGCGAAATTCTGAGGTTTGAAGGCCAAATCACATATCGTGATACTACATGAAATAGTATCGAAATATTGGTAAAAATGAATATATTTACGTAATATCAAACTACATGAAAAACGTGAAAAAGTCACTATTTAACCATATTTGAGGATTTTAACTTCAAATCATAGAGCGAGGTTTCGTATTATTTAGATCCAAGAAAAGACATATGACAATGTTGTTTCCAATACAAATGATAAAAATCAATGTGTTTTCATTACAATTAACTAAAATGTTCCTGATTTTCCGTTTATATTACCGAGGGAATATGTACACGTAAAACCGCTCTAATCCGGCTGAAACGTCGATATATGCAATAAAAACCGAACTTCTCCCCTTTTCAATATCTTACTCAGTATTTTACCGAGAAACAAATAGATGATTGAAAAAGAAGTATTTAATATTATTCTCTAATCAATTATGTGTTTGCATAATTTTTATCGTATATATATGAATTAATACCTATAGACTGAAAATTCACAAAAACGTGGAAAACGGCAAAATATTGCCTAATTCGATGATATTTTGTTTAAGTCACATAAAGTAAAAGGGGATGATAAATGTCAAAATATTGCTAAATTCGATGATTTTTCGTACAAAACAAAATGCAAGAAAACTTGCTTAAAATGCAATATTATGCGAAATTCTGAGATTTGAAGGCCAAATCACATATCGTGATACTACATGAAATAGTATCGAAATATTGGTAAAAATGAATATATTTACGTAATATCAAACTACATGAAAAACGTGAAAAAAGTCACTATTTAACCATATTTGAGGATTTTAACTTCAAATCATAGAGCGAGGTTTCGTATTATTTAGATCCATGAAAAGACAAATGACAATGTTGTTTCCAATATAAATGATAAAAATCAATGTGTTTTCATTAGAATTAACTAAAAGGTTCCTGATTTTCCGTTTATATTACCAATGGAAGATGTACACGAAAATCGCTTTATTCCGGCTGAAACGTCGATATATGCAATGAAAACAGAACTTCTCCTCTTTTCAATATCTTACTCAGTATTTTAACGAGAAACAAATAGTTGATAGAAAATGAAGTATTTAAGGTTATTATATAATCAATTATGTGTTTGCATCATTTTTATCTTATATATAATGAATTAATACCTATAGACTGAAAATTCACAAAAACGTGGAGAAACGGCAAAATATTGCCTAATTCGATGATATTTTGTTTAAATCAAATAAAGGAAAAGGGGATGATAAACGTCAAAATATTGCTAAATTCGATGATTTTTCGTACGAAACAAAATGCAAGAAAACTTGCTTAAAATGCAATATTATGCGAAATTCTGAGCTTTGAAGGCCAAATCACATATCGTGATACTACACGAAATAAAATCGAAATATTGGTAAAAATGAATATATTTGAAAAGGATCAAACTACATGAAAAACGTGAAATAAGTCAATATTTAACCATATTTGAGGATTTTAACTTCAAATCATAGAGCGAGGTTTCGTATTATTTAGATCCAAGAAAAGACATATGACAATGTTGTTTCCAATACAAATGATAAAAATCAATGTGTTTTCATTACAATTAACTAAAATGTTCCTGATTTTCCGTTTATATTACCGAGGGAAGATGTACACGTAAAACCGCTCTAATCCGGCTGAAACGTCGATATATGCAATAAAAACCGAACTTCTCCCCTTTCAATATCTTACTCAGTATTTTAACGAGAAACAAATAGATGATTGAAAATGAAGTATTTAAGGTTATTATCTAATCAATTATAGGTTTGCATAATTTTTATCGTATATATATGAATTAATACCCATAGACTGAAAATTCACAAAAACGTGGAAAACGGCAAAATATTGCCTAATTCGATGATATTTTGTTTAAGTCACATAAAGTAAAAGGGGATGATAAATGTCAAAATATTGCTAAATTCGATGATTTTTCGTACGAAACAAAATGCAAGAAAACTTGCTTAAAATGCAATAATTTGCGAAATTCTGAGATTTGAAGGCCAAATCACATATCGTGATACTACATGAAATAGTATCGAAATATTGGTAAAAATGAATATATTTACGTAATATCAAACTACATGAAAAACGTGAAAAAAGTCACTATTTAACCATATTTGAGGATTTTAACTTCAAATCATAGAGCGAGGTTTCGTATTATTTAGATCCATGAAAAGACAAATGACAATGTTGTTTCCAATATAAATGATAAAAATCAATGGGTTTTCATTAGAATTAACTAAAAGGTTCCTGATTTTCCGTTTATATTACCAATGGAAGATGTACACGAAAATCGCTTTATTCCGGCTGAAACGTCGATATATGCAATGAAAACAGAACTTCTCCTCTTTTCAATATCTTACTCAGTATTTTAACGAGAAACAAATAGTTGATTGAAAATGAAGTATTTAAGAATATTATCTAATCAATTATGTGTTTGCATCATTTTTATCGTATATATAATGAATTAATACCTATGGACTGAAAATTCACAAAAACGTGGAAAAACGGCAAAATATTTCCTAATTCGATGATATTTTGTTTAAGTCGCATAAAGGAAAAGGGGAAGATAAACGTCAAAATATTGCTAAATTCGATGATTGTTCGTACGAAACAAAATGCAAGAAAACTTGCTTAAAATGCAATATTATGCGAAATTCTGAGATTTGAAGGCCAAATCACATATCGTAATACTACATAAAATAAAATCGAAATATTGGTAAAAATGAATATATTTACGTAGTATCAAATTACATGAAAAACGTGAAAAAAGTCACTATTTAACCATATTTGAGGATTTTATCTTCAAATCATAGAGAGAGGTTTCGTATTATTTAGATCCAAGAAAAGACTTATGACAATGCTGTTTCCAATACAAATGATAAAAATCAATGTGTTTTCATTAGAATTAACTAAAATGTTCCTGATTTTCCGTTTATATTACCGAGGGAAGATGTACACGTAAAACCGCTCTAATCCGGCTGAAACGTCGATATATGCAATAAAAACAGAACTTCTTCCCTTTTCAATATCTTACTCAGTATTTTAACGAGAAACAAATAGTTGATTGAAAATGAAGTAATTAAGGTTATTATCTAATCAATTATGTGTTTGCATCATTTTTATCGTATATATAATGAATTAATACCTATAGACTGAAAATTCACAAAAACGTGGAAAAACGGCAAAATATTGCCTAATTCGATGATATTTTGTTTAAGTCGCATAAAGGAAAAGGGGAAGATAAACGTCAAAATATTGCTAAATTCGATGATTGTTCGTACGAAACAAAATGCAAAAAACTTGCTTAAAATGCAATATTATGCGAAATTCTGAGATTTGAAGGCCAAATCACATATCGTAATACTACATAAAATAAAATCGAAATATTGGTAAAAATGAATATATTTACGTAGTATCAAACTACATGAAAAACGTGAAAAAAGTCACCATTTAACCATATTTGAGGATTTTAACTTCAAATCATAGAGCGAGGTTTCGTATTATTTAGATCCAAGAAAAGACATATGACAATGTTGTTTCCAATACAAATGATAAAAATCAATGTGTTTTCATTACAATTAACTAAAATGTTCCTGATTTTCCGTTTATATTACCGAGGGAAGATGTACTCGTAAAACCGCTCTAATCCGGCTGAAACGTCGATATATGCAATAAAAACCGAACTTCTCCCCTTTTCAATATCTTACTCAGTATTTTAACGAGAAACAAATAGATGATTGAAAATGAAGTAATTAAGGTTATTATCTAATCAATTATGTGTTTGCATCATTTTTATCGTATATATAATGAATTAATACCTATAGACTGAAAATTCACAAAAACGTGGAGAAACGGCAAAATATTGCCTAATTCGATGATATTTTGTTTAAGTCGCATAAAGGAAAAGGGGACGATAAACGTAAAAATATTGCTAAATTCGATGATTTTTCGTACAAAACAAAATGCAAGAAAACTTGCTTAAAATGCAATATTATGCGAAATTCTGAGATTTGAAGGCCAAATCACATATCGTGATACAACATGAAATAAAATCGAAATATTGGTAAAAATGAATATATTTACGTTATATCAAACTACATGAAAAACGTGAAAAAAGTCAATATATAACCATATTTGAGGATTTTAACTTCAAATCATAGAGCGAGGTTTCGTATTATTTAGATCCAAGAAAAGACATATGACAATGTTGTTTCCAATACAAATGATAAAAATCAATGTGTTTTCATTACAATTAACTAAAATGTTCCTGATTTTTCGTTTATATTACCGACGGAAGATGTACACGTAAAACCGCTCTAATCCGGCTGAAACGTCGATATATGCAATAAAAACAGAACTTCTCCCCTTTTCAATATCTTACTCAGTATTTTAACGAGAAACAAATAGTTGATTGAAAATGAAGTATTTAAGGTTATTATCTAATCAATTATGTGTTTGCATCATTTTTATCGTAGTTATAATGAATTAATACCTATAGACTGAAAATTCACAAAAACGTGGAAAAACGAAACGTGCGAAATTCTGAGGTTTGAAGGCCAAATCACATATCGTGATACTACATGAAATAGTATCGAAATATTGGTAAAAATGAATATATTTACGTAATATCAAACTACATGAAAAACGTGAAAAAGTCACTATTTAACCATATATGAGGATTTTAACTACAAATCATAGAGCGAGGTTTCGTATTATTTAGATCCAAGAAAAGACAAATGACAATGTTGTTTCCAATACAAATGATAAAAATCAATGTGTTTTCATTACAATTAACTAAAATGTTCCTGATTTTCCGTTTATATTACCGAGGGAATATGTACACGTAAAACCGCTCTAATCCGGCTGAAACGTCGATATATGCAATAAAAACCGAACTTCTCCCCTTTTCAATATCTTACTCAGTATTTTACCGAGAAACAAATAGATGATTGAAAAAGAAGTATTTAATATTATTCTCTAATCAATTATGTGTTTGCATAATTTTTATCGTATATATATGAATTAATACCTATAGACTGAAAATTCACAAAAACGTGGAAAACGGCAAAATATTGCCTAATTCGATGATATTTTGTTTAAGTCACATAAAGTAAAAGGGGATGATAAATGTCAAAATATTGCTAAATTCGATGATTTTTCGTACAAAACAAAATGCAAGAAAACTTGCTTAAAATGCAATATTATGCGAAATTCTGAGATTTGAAGGCCAAATCACATATCGTGATACTACATGAAATAGTATCGAAATATTGGTAAAAATGAATATATTTACGTAATATCAAACTACATGAAAAACGTGAAAAAAGTCACTATTTAACCATATTTGAGGATTTTAACTTCAAATCATAGAGCGAGGTTTCGTATTATTTAGATCCATGAAAAGACAAATGACAATGTTGTTTCCAATATAAATGATAAAAATCAATGTGTTTTCATTAGAATTAACTAAAAGGTTCCTGATTTTCCGTTTATATTACCAATGGAAGATGTACACGAAAATCGCTTTATTCCGGCTGAAACGTCGATATATGCAATGAAAACAGAACTTCTCCTCTTTTCAATATCTTACTCAGTATTTTAACGAGAAACAAATAGTTGATAGAAAATGAAGTATTTAAGGTTATTATATAATCAATTATGTGTTTGCATCATTTTTATCTTATATATAATGAATTAATACCTATAGACTGAAAATTCACAAAAACGTGGAGAAACGGCAAAATATTGCCTAATTCGATGATATTTTGTTTAAATCAAATAAAGGAAAAGGGGATGATAAACGTCAAAATATTGCTAAATTCGATGATTTTTCGTACGAAACAAAATGCAAGAAAACTTGCTTAAAATGCAATATTATGCGAAATTCTGAGCTTTGAAGGCCAAATCACATATCGTGATACTACACGAAATAAAATCGAAATATTGGTAAAAATGAATATATTTGAAAAGGATCAAACTACATGAAAAACGTGAAATAAGTCAATATTTAACCATATTTGAGGATTTTAACTTCAAATCATAGAGCGAGGTTTCGTATTATTTAGATCCAAGAAAAGACATATGACAATGTTGTTTCCAATACAAATGATAAAAATCAATGTGTTTTCATTACAATTAACTAAAATGTTCCTGATTTTCCGTTTATATTACCGAGGGAAGATGTACACGTAAAACCGCTCTAATCCGGCTGAAACGTCGATATATGCAATAAAAACCGAACTTCTCCCCTTTCAATATCTTACTCAGTATTTTAACGAGAAACAAATAGATGATTGAAAATGAAGTATTTAAGGTTATTATCTAATCAATTATAGGTTTGCATAATTTTTATCGTATATATATGAATTAATACCCATAGACTGAAAATTCACAAAAACGTGGAAAACGGCAAAATATTGCCTAATTCGATGATATTTTGTTTAAGTCACATAAAGTAAAAGGGGATGATAAATGTCAAAATATTGCTAAATTCGATGATTTTTCGTACGAAACAAAATGCAAGAAAACTTGCTTAAAATGCAATAATTTGCGAAATTCTGAGATTTGAAGGCCAAATCACATATCGTGATACTACATGAAATAGTATCGAAATATTGGTAAAAATGAATATATTTACGTAATATCAAACTACATGAAAAACGTGAAAAAAGTCACTATTTAACCATATTTGAGGATTTTAACTTCAAATCATAGAGCGAGGTTTCGTATTATTTAGATCCATGAAAAGACAAATGACAATGTTGTTTCCAATATAAATGATAAAAATCAATGGGTTTTCATTAGAATTAACTAAAAGGTTCCTGATTTTCCGTTTATATTACCAATGGAAGATGTACACGAAAATCGCTTTATTCCGG
Source organism: Procambarus clarkii (assembly GCF_040958095.1). Lineage (NCBI taxonomy): Eukaryota > Metazoa > Arthropoda > Malacostraca > Decapoda > Cambaridae > Procambarus > Procambarus clarkii. The sequence goes on from NW_027189134.1 coordinate 3,469,425, forward strand.
CTGAAACGTCGATATATGCAATGAAAACAGAACTTCTCCTCTTTTCAATATCTTACTCAGTATTTTAACGAGAAACAAATAGTTGATTGAAAATGAAGTATTTAAGAATATTATCTAATCAATTATGTGTTTGCATCATTTTTATCGTATATATAATGAATTAATACCTATGGACTGAAAATTCACAAAAACGTGGAAAAACGGCAAAATATTTCCTAATTCGATGATATTTTGTTTAAGTCGCATAAAGGAAAAGGGGAAGATAAACGTCAAAATATTGCTAAATTCGATGATTGTTCGTACGAAACAAAATGCAAGAAAACTTGCTTAAAATGCAATATTATGCGAAATTCTGAGATTTGAAGGCCAAATCACATATCGTAATACTACATAAAATAAAATCGAAATATTGGTAAAAATGAATATATTTACGTAGTATCAAACTACATGAAAAACGTGAAAAAAGTCACCATTTAACCATATTTGAGGATTTTAACTTCAAATCATAGAGCGAGGTTTCGTATTATTTAGATCCAAGAAAAGACATATGACAATGTTGTTTCCAATACAAATGATAAAAATCAATGTGTTTTCATTACAATTAACTAAAATGTTCCTGATTTTCCGTTTATATTACCGAGGGAAGATGTACTCGTAAAACCGCTCTAATCCGGCTGAAACGTCGATATATGCAATAAAAACCGAACTTCTCCCCTTTTCAATATCTTACTCAGTATTTTAACGAGAAACAAATAGATGATTGAAAATGAAGTATTTAAGTTTATTATCTAATCAATTATGTGTTTGCATAATTTTTATCGTATATATATGAATTAATACCAATAGACTGAAAATTCACAAAAACGTGGAAAACGGCAAAATATTGCCTAATTCGGTGATATTTTGTTTAAGTCACATAAAGGAAAACGGGAAGATAAACGTCAAAATATTGCTAAATTCGATGATTTTTCGTACAAAACAAAATGCAAGAAAACTTGCTTAAAATGAAATATTATGCGAAATTCTGAGATTTGAAGGCCAAATCACATATCGTGATACTACATGAAATAGAATCGAAATATTGGTAAAAATGAATATATTTACGTAGTATCAAATTACATGAAAAACGTGAAAAAAGTCACTATTTAACCATATTTGAGGATTTTATCTTCAAATCATAGAGAGAGGTTTCGTATTATTTAGATCCAAGAAAAGACTTATGACAATGCTGTTTCCAATACAAATGATAAAAATCAATGTGTTTTCATTAGAATTAACTAAAATGTTCCTGATTTTCCGTTTATATTACCGAGGGAAGATGTACACGTAAAACCGCTCTAATCCGGCTGAAACGTCGATATATGCAATAAAAACAGAACTTCTTCCCTTTTCAATATCTTACTCAGTATTTTAACGAGAAACAAATAGTTGATTGAAAATGAAGTAATTAAGGTTATTATCTAATCAATTATGTGTTTGCATCATTTTTATCGTATATATATTGAATTAATACCTATAGACTGAAAATTCACAAAAACGTGGAAAAACGGCAAAATATTGCCTAATTCGATGATATTTTGTTTAAGTCGCATAAAGGAAAAGGGGAAGATAAACGTCAAAATATTGCTAAATTCGATGATTGTTCGTACGAAACAAAATGCAAAAAACTTGCTTAAAATGCAATATTATGCGAAATTCTGAGATTTGAAGGCCAAATCACATATCGTAATACTACATAAAATAAAATCGAAATATTGGTAAAAATGAATATATTTACGTAGTATCAAACTACATGAAAAACGTGAAAAAAGTCACCATTTAACCATATTTGAGGATTTTAACTTCAAATCATAGAGCGAGGTTTCGTATTATTTAGATCCAAGAAAAGACATATGACAATGTTGTTTCCAATACAAATGATAAAAATCAATGTGTTTTCATTACAATTAACTAAAATGTTCCTGATTTTTCGTTTATATTACCGACGGAAGATGTACACGTAAAACCGCTCTAATCCGGCTGAAACGTCGATATATGCAATAAAAACAGAACTTCTCCCCTTTTCAATATCTTACTCAGTATTTTAACGAGAAACAAATAGTTGATTGAAAATGAAGTATTTAAGGTTATTATCTAATCAATTATGTGTTTGCATCATTTTTATCGTAGTTATAATGAATTAATACCTATAGACTGAAAATTCACAAAAACGTGGAAAAACGAAACGTGCGAAATTCTGAGGTTTGAAGGCCAAATCACATATCGTGATACTACATGAAATAGTATCGAAATATTGGTAAAAATGAATATATTTACGTAATATCAAACTACATGAAAAACGTGAAAAAGTCACTATTTAACCATATATGAGGATTTTAACTACAAATCATAGAGCGAGGTTTCGTATTATTTAGATCCAAGAAAAGACAAATGACAATGTTGTTTCCAATACAAATGATAAAAATCAATGTGTTTTCATTACAATTAACTAAAATGTTCCTGATTTTCCGTTTATATTACCGAGGGAATATGTACACGTAAAACCGCTCTAATCCGGCTGAAACGTCGATATATGCAATAAAAACCGAACTTCTCCCCTTTTCAATATCTTACTCAGTATTTTACCGAGAAACAAATAGATGATTGAAAAAGAAGTATTTAATATTATTCTCTAATCAATTATGTGTTTGCATAATTTTTATCGTATATATATGAATTAATACCTATAGACTGAAAATTCACAAAAACGTGGAAAACGGCAAAATATTGCCTAATTCGATGATATTTTGTTTAAGTCACATAAAGTAAAAGGGGATGATAAATGTCAAAATATTGCTAAATTCGATGATTTTTCGTACAAAACAAAATGCAAGAAAACTTGCTTAAAATGCAATATTATGCGAAATTCTGAGATTTGAAGGCCAAATCACATATCGTGATACTACATGAAATAGTATCGAAATATTGGTAAAAATGAATATATTTACGTAATATCAAACTACATGAAAAACGTGAAAAAAGTCACTATTTAACCATATTTGAGGATTTTAACTTCAAATCATAGAGCGAGGTTTCGTATTATTTAGATCCATGAAAAGACAAATGACAATGTTGTTTCCAATATAAATGATAAAAATCAATGTGTTTTCATTAGAATTAACTAAAAGGTTCCTGATTTTCCGTTTATATTACCAATGGAAGATGTACACGAAAATCGCTTTATTCCGGCTGAAACGTCGATATATGCAATGAAAACAGAACTTCTCCTCTTTTCAATATCTTACTCAGTATTTTAACGAGAAACAAATAGTTGATAGAAAATGAAGTATTTAAGGTTATTATATAATCAATTATGTGTTTGCATCATTTTTATCTTATATATAATGAATTAATACCTATAGACTGAAAATTCACAAAAACGTGGAGAAACGGCAAAATATTGCCTAATTCGATGATATTTTGTTTAAATCAAATAAAGGAAAAGGGGATGATAAACGTCAAAATATTGCTAAATTCGATGATTTTTCGTACGAAACAAAATGCAAGAAAACTTGCTTAAAATGCAATATTATGCGAAATTCTGAGCTTTGAAGGCCAAATCACATATCGTGATACTACACGAAATAAAATCGAAATATTGGTAAAAATGAATATATTTGAAAAGGATCAAACTACATGAAAAACGTGAAATAAGTCAATATTTAACCATATTTGAGGATTTTAACTTCAAATCATAGAGCGAGGTTTCGTATTATTTAGATCCAAGAAAAGACATATGACAATGTTGTTTCCAATACAAATGATAAAAATCAATGTGTTTTCATTACAATTAACTAAAATGTTCCTGATTTTCCGTTTATATTACCGAGGGAAGATGTACACGTAAAACCGCTCTAATCCGGCTGAAACGTCGATATATGCAATAAAAACCGAACTTCTCCCCTTTCAATATCTTACTCAGTATTTTAACGAGAAACAAATAGATGATTGAAAATGAAGTATTTAAGGTTATTATCTAATCAATTATAGGTTTGCATAATTTTTATCGTATATATATGAATTAATACCCATAGACTGAAAATTCACAAAAACGTGGAAAACGGCAAAATATTGCCTAATTCGATGATATTTTGTTTAAGTCACATAAAGTAAAAGGGGATGATAAATGTCAAAATATTGCTAAATTCGATGATTTTTCGTACGAAACAAAATGCAAGAAAACTTGCTTAAAATGCAATAATTTGCGAAATTCTGAGATTTGAAGGCCAAATCACATATCGTGATACTACATGAAATAGTATCGAAATATTGGTAAAAATGAATATATTTACGTAATATCAAACTACATGAAAAACGTGAAAAAAGTCACTATTTAACCATATTTGAGGATTTTAACTTCAAATCATAGAGCGAGGTTTCGTATTATTTAGATCCATGAAAAGACAAATGACAATGTTGTTTCCAATATAAATGATAAAAATCAATGGGTTTTCATTAGAATTAACTAAAAGGTTCCTGATTTTCCGTTTATATTACCAATGGAAGATGTACACGAAAATCGCTTTATTCCGGCTGAAACGTCGATATATGCAATGAAAACAGAACTTCTCCTCTTTTCAATATCTTACTCAGTATTTTAACGAGAAACAAATAGTTGATTGAAAATGAAGTATTTAAGAATATTATCTAATCAATTATGTGTTTGCATCATTTTTATCGTATATATAATGAATTAATACCTATGGACTGAAAATTCACAAAAACGTGGAAAAACGGCAAAATATTTCCTAATTCGATGATATTTTGTTTAAGTCGCATAAAGGAAAAGGGGAAGATAAACGTCAAAATATTGCTAAATTCGATGATTGTTCGTACGAAACAAAATGCAAGAAAACTTGCTTAAAATGCAATATTATGCGAAATTCTGAGATTTGAAGGCCAAATCACATATCGTAATACTACATAAAATAAAATCGAAATATTGGTAAAAATGAATATATTTACGTAGTATCAAACTACATGAAAAACGTGAAAAAAGTCACCATTTAACCATATTTGAGGATTTTAACTTCAAATCATAGAGCGAGGTTTCGTATTATTTAGATCCAAGAAAAGACATATGACAATGTTGTTTCCAATACAAATGATAAAAATCAATGTGTTTTCATTACAATTAACTAAAATGTTCCTGATTTTCCGTTTATATTACCGAGGGAAGATGTACTCGTAAAACCGCTCTAATCCGGCTGAAACGTCGATATATGCAATAAAAACCGAACTTCTCCCCTTTTCAATATCTTACTCAGTATTTTAACGAGAAACAAATAGATGATTGAAAATGAAGTATTTAAGTTTATTATCTAATCAATTATGTGTTTGCATAATTTTTATCGTATATATATGAATTAATACCAATAGACTGAAAATTCACAAAAACGTGGAAAACGGCAAAATATTGCCTAATTCGGTGATATTTTGTTTAAGTCACATAAAGGAAAACGGGAAGATAAACGTCAAAATATTGCTAAATTCGATGATTTTTCGTACAAAACAAAATGCAAGAAAACTTGCTTAAAATGAAATATTATGCGAAATTCTGAGATTTGAAGGCCAAATCACATATCGTGATACTACATGAAATAGAATCGAAATATTGGTAAAAATGAATATATTTACGTAGTATCAAATTACATGAAAAACGTGAAAAAAGTCACTATTTAACCATATTTGAGGATTTTATCTTCAAATCATAGAGAGAGGTTTCGTATTATTTAGATCCAAGAAAAGACTTATGACAATGCTGTTTCCAATACAAATGATAAAAATCAATGTGTTTTCATTAGAATTAACTAAAATGTTCCTGATTTTCCGTTTATATTACCGAGGGAAGATGTACACGTAAAACCGCTCTAATCCGGCTGAAACGTCGATATATGCAATAAAAACAGAACTTCTTCCCTTTTCAATATCTTACTCAGTATTTTAACGAGAAACAAATAGTTGATTGAAAATGAAGTAATTAAGGTTATTATCTAATCAATTATGTGTTTGCATCATTTTTATCGTATATATAATGAATTAATACCTATAGACTGAAAATTCACAAAAACGTGGAAAAACGGCAAAATATTGCCTAATTCGATGATATTTTGTTTAAGTCGCATAAAGGAAAAGGGGAAGATAAACGTCAAAATATTGCTAAATTCGATGATTGTTCGTACGAAACAAAATGCAAAAAACTTGCTTAAAATGCAATATTATGCGAAATTCTGAGATTTGAAGGCCAAATCACATATCGTAATACTACATAAAATAAAATCGAAATATTGGTAAAAATGAATATATTTACGTAGTATCAAACTACATGAAAAACGTGAAAAAAGTCACCATTTAACCATATTTGAGGATTTTAACTTCAAATCATAGAGCGAGGTTTCGTATTATTTAGATCCAAGAAAAGACATATGACAATGTTGTTTCCAATACAAATGATAAAAATCAATGTGTTTTCATTACAATTAACTAAAATGTTCCTGATTTTCCGTTTATATTACCGAGGGAAGATGTACTCGTAAAACCGCTCTAATCCGGCTGAAACGTCGATATATGCAATAAAAACCGAACTTCTCCCCTTTTCAATATCTTACTCAGTATTTTAACGAGAAACAAATAGATGATTGAAAATGAAGTAATTAAGGTTATTATCTAATCAATTATGTGTTTGCATCATTTTTATCGTATATATAATGAATTAATACCTATAGACTGAAAATTCACAAAAACGTGGAGAAACGGCAAAATATTGCCTAATTCGATGATATTTTGTTTAAGTCGCATAAAGGAAAAGGGGACGATAAACGTCAAAATATTGCTAAATTCGATGATTTTTCGTACAAAACAAAATGCAAGAAAACTTGCTTAAAATGCAATATTATGCGAAATTCTGAGATTTGAAGGCCAAATCACATATCGTGATACAACATGAAATAAAATCGAAATATTGGTAAAAATGAATATATTTACGTTATATCAAACTACATGAAAAACGTGAAAAAAGTCAATATATAACCATATTTGAGGATTTTAACTTCAAATCATAGAGCGAGGTTTCGTATTATTTAGATCCAAGAAAAGACATATGACAATGTTGTTTCCAATACAAATGATAAAAATCAATGTGTTTTCATTACAATTAACTAAAATGTTCCTGATTTTTCGTTTATATTACCGACGGAAGATGTACACGTAAAACCGCTCTAATCCGGCTGAAACGTCGATATATGCAATAAAAACAGAACTTCTCCCCTTTTCAATATCTTACTCAGTATTTTAACGAGAAACAAATAGTTGATTGAAAATGAAGTATTTAAGGTTATTATCTAATCAATTATGTGTTTGCATCATTTTTATCGTAGTTATAATGAATTAATACCTATAGACTGAAAATTCACAAAAACGTGGAAAAACGAAACGTGCGAAATTCTGAGGTTTGAAGGCCAAATCACATATCGTGATACTACATGAAATAGTATCGAAATATTGGTAAAAATGAATATATTTACGTAATATCAAACTACATGAAAAACGTGAAAAAGTCACTATTTAACCATATTTGAGGATTTTAACTTCAAATCATAGAGCGAGGTTTCGTATTATTTAGATCCAAGAAAAGACATATGACAATGTTGTTTCCAATACAAATGATAAAAATCAATGTGTTTTCATTACAATTAACTAAAATGTTCCTGATTTTCCGTTTATATTACCGAGGGAATATGTACACGTAAAACCGCTCTAATCCGGCTGAAACGTCGATATATGCAATAAAAACCGAACTTCTCCCCTTTTCAATATCTTACTCAGTATTTTACCGAGAAACAAATAGATGATTGAAAAAGAAGTATTTAATATTATTCTCTAATCAATTATGTGTTTGCATAATTTTTATCGTATATATATGAATTAATACCTATAGACTGAAAATTCACAAAAACGTGGAAAACGGCAAAATATTGCCTAATTCGATGATATTTTGTTTAAGTCACATAAAGGAAAAGGGGATGATAAACGTCAAAATATTGCTAAATTCGATGATTTTTCGTACGAAACAAAACGCAAGAAAACTAGCTTAAAATGCAATATTATGCGAAATTCTGAGATTTGAAGGCCAAATCACATATCGTGATACTACATGAAATAGTATCGAAATATTGGTAAAAATGAATATATTTACGTAATATCAAACTACATGAAAAACGTGAAAAAAGTCAAAATATAACCATATTTGAGGATTTTAACTTCAAATCATAGAGCGAGGTTTCGTATTATTTAGATCCAAGAAAAGACATATGACAGTGTTGTTTACAATACAAATGATAAAAATCAATGTGTTTTCATTACAATTAACTAAAATGTTCCTGATTTTCTGTTTATATTACCGAGGGAAGATGTACACGTAAAACCGCTCTAATCCGGCTGAAACGTCGATATATGCAATAAAAACAGAACTTCTCCCCTTTTCAATATCTTACTCAGTATTTTAACGAGAAACAAATAGTTGATTGAAAATGAAGTATTTAAGGTTATTATCTAATCAATTATGTGTTTGCATCATTTTTATCGTATATATAATGAATTAATACCTATAGACTGAAAAATCACAAAAACGTGGAAAAACGGCAAAATATTGCGTAATTCGATGATATTTTGTTTAAATCAAATAAAGGAAAAGGGGATGATAAACGTCAAAATATTGCTAAATTCGATGATTTTTCGTACGAAACAAAATGCAAGAAAACTTGCTTAAAATGCAATATTATGCGAAATTCTGAGATTTGAAGGCCAAATCACATATCGTGATACTACATGAAATAGAATCGAAATATTGGTAAAAATGAATATATTTACGTAGTATCAAACTACATGAAAAACGTGAAAAAAGTCACCATTTAACCATATTTGAGGATTTTAACTTCAAATCATAGAGCGAGGTTTCGTATTATTTAGATCCAAGAAAAGACATATGACAATGTTGTTTCCAATACAAATGATAAAAATCAATGTGTTTTCATTACAATTAACTAAAATGTTCCTGATTTTCTGTTTATATTACCGAGGGAAGATGGACACGTAAAACCGCTCTAATCCGGCTGAAACGTCGATATATGCAATAAAAACAGAACTTCTCCCCTTTTCAATATCTTACTCAGTATTTTAACGAGAAACAAATAGTTGATTGAAAATGAAGTATTTAAGGTTATTATCTAATCAATTATGTGTTTGCATCATTTTTATCGTATATATAATGAATTAATACCTATAGACTGAAAATTCACAAAAACGTGGAAAAACGGCAAAATATTGCCTAATTCGATGATATTTTGTTTATGTCACATAAAGGAAAAGGGGATGATAAACGTCAAAATATTGCTAAATTCGATGATTTTTCGTGCGAAACAAAATGCAAGAAAACTTGCTTAAAATGCAATATTATGCGAAATTCTGAGATTTGAAGGCCAAATCACATATCGTGATACTACATGAAATAGTATCGAAATATTGGTAAAAATGAATATATTTACGTAATATCAAACTACATGAAAAACGTGAAAAAAGTCAATATATAACCATATTTGAGGATTTTAACTTCAAATCATAGAGCGAGGTTTCGTATTATTTAGATCCAAGAAAAGACATATGACAATGTTGTTTCCAATACAAATGATAAAAATCAATGTGTTTTCATTACAATTAACTAAAATGTTCCTGATTTTTCGTTTATATTACCGACGGAAGATGTACACGTAAAACCGCTCTAATCCGGCTGAAACGTCGATATATGCAATAAAAACAGAACTTCTCCCCTTTTCAATATCTTACTCAGTATTTTAACGAGAAACAAATAGTTGATTGAAAATGAAGTATTTAAGGTTATTATCTAATCAATTATGTGTTTGCATCATTTTTATCGTATATATAATGAATTAATACCTATAGACTGAAAATTCACAAAAACGTGGAAAAACGAAACGTGCGAAATTCTGAGATTTGAAGGCCAAATCACATATCGTGATACTACATGAAATAGTATCGAAATATTGGTAAAAATGAATATATTTACGTAATATCAAACTACATGAAAAACGTGAAAAAGTCACTATTTAACCATATTTGAGGATTTTATCTTCAAATCATAGAGAGAGGTTTCGTATTATTTAGATCCAAAAAAAGACTTATGACAATGCTGTTTCCAATACAAATGATAAAAATCAATGTGTTTTCATTAGAATTAACTAAAATGTTCCTGATTTTCCGTTTATATTACCGAGGGAAGATGTACACGTAATACCGCTCTAATCCGGCTGAAACGTCGATATATGCAATAAAAACCGAACTTCTCCCCTTTTCTATATTTTACTCAGTATTTTAACGAGAAACAAATAGATGATTGAAAATGAAGTATTTAAGGTTATTTTCTAATTAATTATAGGTTTGCATCATTTTTATCGTATATATATGAATATATACGATAAAAATAGTCTAAACCCATAGACTTAAAATTCACAAAAACGTGGAAAACGGCAAAATATTGCCTAATTCGATGATATTTTGTTTAAGTCACATAAAGGAAAAGGGGATGATAAACGTCAAAATATTGCTAAATTCGATGATTGTTCGTACGAAACAAAAGGCAAGAAAACTTGCTTAAAATGCAATATTATGCGAAATTCTGAGATTTGAAGGCCAAATCACAAATCGTAATACTACATGAAATAGAATCGAAATATTGGTAAAAATGAATATATTTACGTAGTATCAAACTACATGAAAAACGTGAAAAAAGTCACCATTTAACCATATTTGAGGATTTTAACTTCAAATCATAGAGCGAGGTTTCGTATTATTTAGATCCAAGAAAAGACATATGACAATGTTGTTTCCAATACAAATGATAAAAATCAATGTGTTTTCATTACAATTAACTAAAATGTTCCTGATTTTCTGTTTATATTACCGAGGGAAGATGTACACGTAAAACCGCTCTAATCCGGCTGAAACGTCGATATATGCAATGAAAACCGAACTTCTCCCCTTTTCAATATCTTACTCAGTATTTTACCGAGAAACAAATAGATGATTGAAAATGAAGTATTTAATATTATTCTCTAATCAATTATGTGTTTGCATAATTTTTATCGTATATATATGAATTAATACCGATAGACTGAAAATTCACAAAAACGTGGAAAACGGCAAAATATTGCCTAATTCGATGATATTTTGTTTAAGTCACATAAAGGAAAAGGGGATGATAAACGTTAAAATATTGCTAAATTCGACGATTTTTCGTACGAAACAAAATGCAAGAAAACTAGCTTAAAATGCAATATTATGCGAAATTCTGAGATTTGAAGGCCAAATCACATATCGTGATACTACATGAAATAGTATAGAAATATTGGTAAAAATGAATATATTTACGTAATATCAAACTACATGAAAAACGTGAAAAAAGTCAAAATATAACCATATCTGAGGATTTTAACTTCAAATCATAGAGCGAGGTTTCGTATTATTATTAGGTCCAAGAAAAGACATATGACAGTGTTGTTTCCAATACAAATGATAAAAATCAATGTGTTTTCATTACAATTAACTAAAATGTTCCTGATTTTCTGTTTATATTACCGAGGGAAGATGGACACGTAAAACCGCTCTAATCCGGCTGAAACGTCGATATATGCAATAAAAACAGAACTTCTCCCCTTTTCAATATCTTACTCAGTATTTTACCGAGAAACAAATAGATGATTGAAAAAGAAGTATTTAATATTATTCTCTAATCAATTATGTGTTTGCATAATTTTTATCGTATATATATGAATTAATACCTATAGACTGAAAATTCACAAAAACGTGGAAAACGGCAAAATATTGCCTAATTCGATGATATTTTGTTTAAGTCACATAAAGGAAAAGGGGATGATAAACGTCAAAATATTGCTAAATTCGATGATTTTTCGTACGAAACAAAACGCAAGAAAACTAGCTTAAAATGCAATATTATGCGAAATTCTGAGATTTGAAGGCCAAATCACATATCGTGATACTACATGAAATAGTATCGAAATATTGGTAAAAATGAATATATTTACGTAATATCAAACTACATGAAAAACGTGAAAAAAGTCAAAATATAACCATATTTGAGGATTTTAACTTCAAATCATAGAGCGAGGTTTCGTATTATTTAGATCCAAGAAAAGACATATGACAGTGTTGTTTACAATACAAATGATAAAAATCAATGTGTTTTCATTACAATTAACTAAAATGTTCCTGATTTTCTGTTTATATTACCGAGGGAAGATGTACACGTAAAACCGCTCTAATCCGGCTGAAACGTCGATATATGCAATAAAAACAGAACTTCTCCCCTTTTCAATATCTTACTCAGTATTTTAACGAGAAACAAATAGTTGATTGAAAATGAAGTATTTAAGGTTATTATCTAATCAATTATGTGTTTGCATCATTTTTATCGTATATATAATGAATTAATACCTATAGACTGAAAAATCACAAAAACGTGGAAAAACGGCAAAATATTGCGTAATTCGATGATATTTTGTTTAAATCAAATAAAGGAAAAGGGGATGATAAACGTCAAAATATTGCTAAATTCGATGATTTTTCGTACGAAACAAAATGCAAGAAAACTTGCTTAAAATGCAATATTATGCGAAATTCTGAGATTTGAAGGCCAAATCACATATCGTGATACTACATGAAATAGAATCGAAATATTGGTAAAAATGAATATATTTACGTAGTATCAAACTACATGAAAAACGTGAAAAAAGTCACCATTTAACCATATTTGAGGATTTTAACTTCAAATCATAGAGCGAGGTTTCGTATTATTTAGATCCAAGAAAAGACATATGACAATGTTGTTTCCAATACAAATGATAAAAATCAATGTGTTTTCATTACAATTAACTAAAATGTTCCTGATTTTCTGTTTATATTACCGAGGGAAGATGGACACGTAAAACCGCTCTAATCCGGCTGAAACGTCGATATATGCAATAAAAACAGAACTTCTCCCCTTTTCAATATCTTACTCAGTATTTTAACGAGAAACAAATAGTTGATTGAAAATGAAGTATTTAAGGTTATTATCTAATCAATTATGTGTTTGCATCATTTTTATCGTATATATAATGAATTAATACCTATAGACTGAAAATTCACAAAAACGTGGAAAAACGGCAAAATATTGCCTAATTCGATGATATTTTGTTTATGTCACATAAAGGAAAAGGGGATGATAAACGTCAAAATATTGCTAAATTCGATGATTTTTCGTGCGAAACAAAATGCAAGAAAACTTGCTTAAAATGCAATATTATGCGAAATTCTGAGATTTGAAGGCCAAATCACATATCGTGATACTACATGAAATAGTATCGAAATATTGGTAAAAATGAATATATTTACGTAATATCAAACTACATGAAAAACGTGAAAAAAGTCAATATATAACCATATTTGAGGATTTTAACTTCAAATCATAGAGCGAGGTTTCGTATTATTTAGATCCAAGAAAAGACATATGACAATGTTGTTTCCAATACAAATGATAAAAATCAATGTGTTTTCATTACAATTAACTAAAATGTTCCTGATTTTCTGTTTATATTACCGAGGGAAGATGTACACGTAAAACCGCTCTAATCCGGCTGAAACGTCGATATATGCAATGAAAACCGAACTTCTCCCCTTTTCAATATCTTACTCAGTATTTTACCGAGAAACAAATAGATGATTGAAAATGAAGTATTTAATATTATTCTCTAATCAATTATGTGTTTGCATAATTTTTATCGTATATATATGAATTAATACCGATAGACTGAAAATTCACAAAAACGTGGAAAACGGCAAAATATTGCCTAATTCGATGATATTTTGTTTAAGTCACATAAAGGAAAAGGGGATGATAAACGTTAAAATATTGCTAAATTCGACGATTTTTCGTACGAAACAAAATGCAAGAAAACTAGCTTAAAATGCAATATTATGCGAAATTCTGAGATTTGAAGGCCAAATCACATATCGTGATACTACATGAAATAGTATAGAAATATTGGTAAAAATGAATATATTTACGTAATATCAAACTACATGAAAAACGTGAAAAAAGTCAAAATATAACCATATCTGAGGATTTTAACTTCAAATCATAGAGCGAGGTTTCGTATTATTATTAGGTCCAAGAAAAGACATATGACAGTGTTGTTTCCAATACAAATGATAAAAATCAATGTGTTTTCATTACAATTAACTAAAATGTTCCTGATTTTCTGTTTATATTACCGAGGGAGATGTACACGTAAAACCGCTCTAATCCGGCTGAAACGTCGATATATGCAATAAAAACAGAACTTCTCCCCTTTTCAATATCTTACTCAGTATTTTAACGAGAAACAAATAGTTGATTAAAAATGAAGTATTTAAGGTTATTATCTAATCAATTATGTGTTTGCATCATTTTTATCGTATATATAATGAATTAATACCTATAGACTGAAAAATCACAAAAACGTGGAAAAACGGCAAAATATTGCGTAATTCGATGATATTTTGTTTAAATCAAATAAAGGAAAAGGGGATGATAAACGTCAAAATATTGCTAAATTCGATGATTTTTCGTACGAAACAAAATGCAAGAAAACTTGCTTAAAAAGCAATATTATGCGAAATTCTGAGATTTGAAGGCCAAATCACATATCGTGATACTACATGAAATAAAATCGAAATATTGGTAAAAATGAATATATTTACGTAGTATCAAACTACATGAAAAACGTGAAAAAAATCACTATTTAACCATATTTGAGGATTTTAACTTCAAATCATAGAGCGAGGTTTCGTATTATTTAGATCCAAGAAAAGACATATGACAATGTTGTTTCCAATACAAATGATAAAAATCAATGTGTTTTCATTACAATTAACTAAAATGTTCCTGATTTTCCGTTTATTTTACCGAGGGAAGATGTACACGTAAATCCGCTCTAATCCGGCTGAAACGTCGATATATGCAATAAAAACCGAACTTCTCCCCTTTTCAATATCGTACTCAGTATTTTAACGGGAAACAAATAGATGATTGAAAATGAAGTATTTAAGGTTATTATCTAATCAATTATAGGTTTGCATAATTTTTATCGTATATATATGAATTAATACCCATAGACTGAAAATTCACAAAAACGTGGAAAACGGCAAAATATTGCCTAATTCGATGATATTTTGTTTAAGTCACATAAAGGAAAAGGGGATGATAAACGTCAAAATATTGCTAAATTCGATGATTTTTCGTGCGAAACAAAATGCAAGAAAACTTGCTTAAAATGCAATATTATGCGAAATTCTGAGATTTGAAGGCCAAATCACATATCGTGATACTATATGAAATAGTATCGAAATATTGGTAAAAATGAATATATTTACGTTATATCAAACTACATGAAAAACGTGAAAAAAGTCAATATATAACCAT
This sequence comes from Procambarus clarkii, assembly GCF_040958095.1. NCBI lineage: Eukaryota > Metazoa > Arthropoda > Malacostraca > Decapoda > Cambaridae > Procambarus > Procambarus clarkii. The sequence goes on from NW_027189134.1 coordinate 3,484,996, forward strand.
ATTTGAGGATTTTAACTTCAAATCATAGAGCGAGGTTTCGTATTATTTAGATCCAAGAAAAGACATATGACAATGTTGTTTCCAATACAAATGATAAAAATCAATGTGTTTTCATTACAATTAGCTAAAATGTTCCTGATTTTTCGTTTATATTACCGACGGAAGATGTACACGTAAAACCGCTCTAATCCGGCTGAAACGTCGATATATGCAATAAAAACAGAACTTCTCCCCTTTTCAATATCTTACTCAGTATTTTAACGAGAAACAAATAGTTGATTGAAAATGAAGTATTTAAGGTTATTATCTAATCAATTATGTGTTTGCATCATTTTTATCGTATATATAATGAATTAATACCTATGGACTGAAAATTCACAAAAACGTGGAAAAACGAAACGTGCGAAATTCTGAGATTTGAAGGCCAAATCACATATCGTGATACTAGATGAAATAGTATCGAAATATTGGTAAAAATGAATATATTTACGTAATATCAAACTACATGAAAAACGTGAAAAAGTCACTATTTAACCATATTTGAGGATTTTAACTTCAAATCATAGAGCGAGGTTTCGTATTATTTAGATCCAAGAAAAGACATATGACAATGTTGTTTCCAATACAAATGATAAAAATCAATGTGTTTTCATTTCAATTAACTAAAATGTTCCTGATTTTCCGTTTATATTACCGAGGGAATATGTACACGTAAAACCGCTCTAATCCGGCTGAAACGTCGATATATGCAATAAAAACCGAACTTCTCCCCTTTTCAATATCTTACTCAGTATTTTACCGAGAAACAAATAGTTGATTGAAAAAGAAGTATTTAATATTATTCTCTAATCAATTATGTGTTTGCATAATTTTTATCGTATATATATGAATTAATACCTATAGACTGAAAATTCACAAAAACGTGGAAAACGGCAAAATATTGCCTAATTCGATGATATTTTGTTTAAGTCACATAAAGGAAAAGGGGATGATAAACGTCAAAATATTGCTAAATTCGATGATTTTTCGTACGAAACAAAATGCAAGAAAACTAGCTTAAAATGCAATATTATGCGAAATTCTGAGATTTGAAGGCCAAATCACATATCGTGATACTACATGAAATAGTATCGAAATATTGGTAAAAATGAATATATTTACGTAATATCAAACTACATGAAAAACGTGAAAAAAGTCAAAATATAACCATATTTGAGGATTTTAACTTCAAATCATAGAGCGAGGTTTCGTATTATTTAGATCCAAGAAAAGACATATGACAGTGTTGTTTCCAATACAAATGATAAAAATCAATGTGTTTTCATTACAATTAACTAAAATGTTCCTGATTTTCTGTTTATATTACCGAGGGAAGATGTACACGTAAAACCGCTCTAATCCGGCTGAAACGTCGATATATGCAATAAAAACAGAACTTCTCCCCTTTTCAATATCTTACTCAGTATTTTAACGAGAAACAAATAGTTGATTGAAAATGAAGTATTTAAGGTTATTATCTAATCAATTATGCGTTTGCATCATTTTTATCGTATATATAATGAATTAATACCTATAGACTGAAAAATCACAAAAACGTGGAAAAACGGCAAAATATTGCGTAATTCGATGATATTTTGTTTAAATCAAATAAAGGAAAAGGGGATGATAAACGTCAAAATATTGCTAAATTCGATGATTTTTCGTACGAAACAAAATGCAAGAAAACTTGCTTAAAAAGCAATATTATGCGAAATTCTGAGATTTGAAGGCCAAATCACATATCGTGATACTACATGAAATAGAATCGAATATATTTTTATCGTATATATAATGAATTAATACCTATGGACTGAAAATTCACAAAAACGTGGAAAAACGGCAAAATATTGCCTAATTCGATGATATTTTGTTTAAGTCACCTAAAGGAAAAGGGGATGATAAACGTCAAAATATTGCTAAATTCGATGATTGTTCGTACGAAACAAAAGGCAAGAAAACTTGCTTAAAATGCAATATTATGCGAAATTCTGATATTTGAAGGCCAAATCACATATCGTGATACTACATGAAATAGAATCGAAATATTGGTAAAAATGAATATATTTACGTAGTATCAAACTACATGAAAAACGTGAAAAAAGTCACCATTTAACCATATTTGAGGATTTATCCTTCAAATCATAGAGCGAGGTTTCGTATTATTTAGATCCAAGAAAAGACATATGACAATGTTGTTTCCAATACAAATGATAAAAATCAATGTGTTTTCATTACAATTAACTAAAATGTTCCTGATTTTCCGTTTATATTACCGAGGGAATATGTACACGTAAAACCGCTCTAATCCGGCTGAAACGTCGATATATGCAATAAAAACCGAACTTCTCCCCTTTTCAATATCTTACTCAGTATTTTACTGAGAAACAAATAGATGATTGAAAATGAAGTATTTAAGGTTATTCTCTAATCAATTATGTGTTTGCATAATTTTTATCGTATATATATGAATTAATACCTATAGACTGAAAATTCACAAAAACGTGGAAAACGGCAAAATATTGCCTAATTCGATGATATTTAGTTTAAGTCACATAAAGGAAAAGAGGATGATAAACGTCAAAATATTGCTAAATTCGATGATTTTTCGTACGAAACAAAATGCAAGAAAACTAGCTTAAAATGCAATATTATGCGAAATTCTGAGATTTGAAGGCCAAATCACATATCGTGATACTACATGAAATAGAATCGAAATAGTGGTAAAATGAATATATTTACGTAGTATCAAACTACATGAAAAACGTGAAAAAAGTCACCCGTTAACCATATTTGAGGATTTTAACTTCAAATCATAGAGCGAGGTTTCTTATTATTTAGATCCAAGAAAAGACAAATGACAATATTGTTTCCAATACAAATGATAAAAATCAATGTGTTTTCATTAGAATTAACTAAAATGTTCCAGATTTTCCGTTTATATTACCGATGGAAGATGTACACGAAAATCACTCTATTCCGGCTGAAACGTCGATATATGCAATAAAAACAGAACTTCTCCCCTTTTCAATATCTTACTCAGTATTTTAACGAGAAACAAATAGATGATTGAAAATGAAGTATTTAAGGTTATTATCAATTATGTGTTTGCATAATTTTTGTCGTATATATATGAATTAATACCCATAGACTGAAAATTCACAAAAACGTGGAAAACGGCAAAATATTGCCTAATTCGATGATATTTTGTTTATGTCACATAAAGGAAAAGGGGATGATAAACGTCAAAATATTGCTAAATTCGATGATTTTTCGTACGAAACATAATGCAAGAAAACTTGCTTAAAATGCAATATTATGCGAAATTCTGAGATTTGAATGCCAAATCACATATCGTGATACTACATGAAATAGTATTATTTTTATCGTATATATAATGAATTAATACCTATGGACTGAAAATTCACAAAAACGTGGAAAAACGGCAAAATATTGCCTAATTCGATGATATTTTGTTTAAGTCACTTAAAGGAAAAGGGGATGATAAACGTCAAAATATTGCTAAATTCGATGATTGTTCGTACGAAACAAAAGGCAAGAAAACTTGCTTAAAATGCAATATTATGCGAAATTCTGAGACTTGAAGGCCAAATCACATATCGTGATACTACATGAAATAGAATCGAAATATTGGTAAAAATGAATATATTTACGTAGTATCAAACTACATGAAAAAGGTGAAAAAAGTCACCATTTAAAAATTTGAGGATTTATCCTTCAAATCATAGAGCGAGGTTTCGTATTATTTAGATCCAAGAAAAGACATATGACAATGTTGTTTCCAATACAAATTATAAAAATCAATGTGTTTTCATTACAATTAACTAAAATGTTCCTGATTTTCCGTTTATATTACCGAGGGAATATGTACACGTAAAACCGCTCTAATCCGGCTGAAACGTCGATATATGCAATAAAAACCGAACTTCTCCCCTTTTCAATATCTTACTCAGTATTTTACCGAGAAACAAATAGATGATTGAAAATGAAGTATTTAAGGTTATTCTCTAATCAATTATGTGTTTGCATAATTTTTATCGTATATATATGAATTAATACCTATAGACTGAAAATTCACAAAAACGTGGAAAACGGCAAAATATTGCCTAATTCGATGATATTTTGTTTAAGTCACATAAAGGAAAAGGGGATGATAAACGTCAAAATATTGCTAAATTCGATGATTTTTCGTACGAAACAAAATGCAAGAAAACTAGCTTAAAATGCAATATTATGCGAAATTCTGAGATTTGAAGGCCAAATCACATATCGTGATACTACATGAAATAGTATCGAAATATTGGTAAAAATGAATATATTTACGTAATATCAAACTATATGAAAAACGTGAAAAAATCAAAATATAACCATATTTGAGGATTTTAACTTCAAATCATAGAGCGAGGTTTCGTATTATTTAGATCCAAGAAAAGATATATGACAGTGTTGTTTCCAATACAAATGATAAAAATCAATGTGTTTTCATTACAATTAACTAAAATGTTCCTGATTTTCTGTTTATATTACCGAGGGAAGATGTACACGTAAAACCGCTCTAATCCTGCTGAAACGTCGATATATGCAATAAAAACAGAACTTCTCCCCTTTTCAATATCTTACTCAGTATTTTAACGAGAAACAAATAGTTGATTGAAAATGAAGTATTTAAGGTTATTATCTAATCAATTATGTGTTTGCATCATTTTTATCGTATATATAATGAATTAATACCTATACACTGAAAATTCACAAAAACGTGGAAAAACGGCAAAATATTGCGTAATTCGATGATATTTTGTTTAAATCAAATAAAGGAAAAGGGGATGATAAACGTCAAAATATTGCTAAATTCGATGATTTTTCGTACGAAACAAAATGCAAGAAAACTTGCTTAAAAAGCAATATTATGCGAAATTCTGAGATTTGAAGGCCAAATCACATATCGTGATACTACATGAAATAGAATCGAATATATTTTTATCGTATATATAATGAATTAATACCTATGGACTGAAAATTCACAAAAACGTGGAAAAACGGCAAAATATTGCCTAATTCGATGATATTTTGTTTAAGTCACCTAAAGGAAAAGGGGATGATAAACGTCAAAATATTGCTAAATTCGATGATTGTTCGTACGAAACAAAAGGCAAGAAAACTTGCTTAAAATGCAATATTAAGTGAAATTCTGAGATTTGAAGGCCAAATCACATATCGTGATACTACATGAAATAGAATCGAAATATTGGTAAAAATGAATATATTTACGTAGTATCAAACTACATGAAAAACGTGAAAAAAGTCACCATTTAACCATATTTGAGGATTTATCCTTTAAATCATAGAGCGAGGTTTCGTATTATTTAGATCCAAGAAAAGACATATGACAATGTTGTTTCCAATACAAATGATAAAAATCAATGTGTTTTCATTACAATTAACTAAAATGTTCCTGATTTTCCGTTTATATTACCGAGGGAATATGTACACGTAAAACCGCTCTAATCCGGCTGAAACGTCGATATATGCAATAAAAACCGAACTTCTCCCCTTTTCAATATCTTACTCAGTATTTTACTGAGAAACAAATAGATGATTGAAAATGAAGTATTTAAGGTTATTCTCTAATCAATTATGTGTTTGCATAATTTTTATCGTATATATATGAATTTAATACCTATAGACTGAAAATTCACAAAAACGTGGAAAACGGCAAAATATTGCCTAATTCGATGATATTTAGTTTAAGTCACATAAAGGAAAAGAGGATGATAAACGTCAAAATATTGCTAAATTCGATGATTTTTCGTACGAAACAAAATGCAAGAAAACTTGCTTAAAATGCAATATTATGCGAAATTCTGAGATTTGAAGGCCAAATCACATATCGTGATACTACATGAAATAGAATCGAAATATTGGTAAAATGAATATATTTACGTAGTATCAAACTACATGAAAAACGTGAAAAAAGTCACCCGTTAACCATATTTGAGGATTTTAACTTCAAATCATAGAGCGAGGTTTCGTATTATTTAGATCCAAGAAAAGACAAATGACAATATTGTTTCCAATACAAATGATAAAAATCAATGTGTTTTCATTAGAATTAACTAAAATGTTCCAGATTTTCCGTTTATATTACCGATGGAAGATGTACACGAAAATCACTCTATTCCGGCTGAAACGTCGATATATGCAATAAAAACAGAACTTCTCCCCTTTTCAATATCTTACTCAGTATTTTAACGAGAAACAAATAGATGATTGAAAATGAAGTATTTAAGGTTATTATCAATTATGTGTTTGCATAATTTTTGTCGAATATATATGAATTAATACCCATAGACTGAAAATTCACAAAAACGTGGAAAACGGCAAAATATTGCCTAATTCGATGATATTTTGTTTATGTCACATAAAGGAAAAGGGGATGATAAACGTCAAAATATTGCTAAATTCGATGATTTTTCGTACGAAACATAATGCAAGAAAACTTGCTTAAAATGCAATATTATGCGAAATTCTGAGATTTGAATGCCAAATCACATATCGTGATACTACATGAAATAGTATTATTTTTATCGTATATATAATGAATTAATACCTATGGACTGAAAATTCACAAAAACGTGGAAAAACGGCAAAATATTGCCTAATTCGATGATATTTTGTTTAAGTCACTTAAAGGAAAAGGGGATGATAAACGTCAAAATATTGCTAAATTCGATGATTGTTCGTACGAAACAAAAGGCAAGAAAACTTGCTTAAAATGCAATATTATGCGAAATTCTGAGATTTGAAGGCCAAATCACATATCGTGATACTACATGAAATAGTATCGAAATATTGGTAAAAATGAATATATTTACGTAATATCAAACTACATGAAAAACGTGAAAAAAGTCAAAATATAACCATATTTGAGGATTTTAACTTCAAATCATAGAGCGAGGTTTCGTATTATTTAGATCCAAGAAAAGACATATGACAGTGTTGTTTCCAATACTAATGATAAAAATCAATGTGTTTTCATTACAATTAACTAAAATGTTCCTGATTTTCTGTTTATATTACCGAGGGAAGATGTACACGTAAAACCGCTCTAATCCGGCTGAAACGTCGATATATGCAATAAAAACAGAACTTCTCTCCTTTTAAATATCTTACTCAGTATTTTAACGAGAAACAAATAGTTGATTGAAAATGAAGTATTTAAGGTTATTATCTAATCAATTATGTGTTTGCATCATTTTTATCGTATATATAATGAATTAATACCTATAGACTGAAAATTCACAAAAACGTGGAAAAACGGCAAAATATTGCGTAATTCGATATTTTGTTTAAATCAAATAAAGGAAAAGGGGATGATAAACGTCAAAATATTGCTAAATTCGATGATTTTTCGTACGAAACAAAATGCAAGAAAACTTGCTTAAAAAGCAATATTATGCGAAATTCTGAGATTTGAAGGCCAAATCACATATCGTGATACTACATGAAATAGAATCGAAATATTGGTAAAAATGAATATATTTACCTAGTATCAAACTACATGAAAAACGTGAAAAAAGTCACCATTTAACCATATTTGAGGATTTTAACTTCAAATCATAGAGCGAGGTTTCGTATTATTTAGATCCAAGAAAAGACAAATGACAATGTTGTATCCAATACAAATGATAAAAATCAATGTGTTTTCATTAGAATTAACTAAAATGTTCCTGATTTTCCTTTTATATTACCGATGGAAGATGTACACGAAAATCGCTCTATTCCGGCTGAAACGTCGATATATGCAATAAAAACAGAACTTCTCCCCTTTTCAATATCTTACTCAGTATTTTAACGAGAAACAAATAGATGATTGAAAATGAAGTATTTAAGGTTATTATCAAATATGTGTTTGCATAATTTTTGTCGTATATATATGAATTAATACCCATAGACTGAAAATTCACAAAAACGTGGAAAACGGCAAAATATTGCCTAATTCGATGATATTTTGTTTATGTCACATAAAGGAAAAGGGGATGATAAACGTCAAAATATTGCTAAATTCGATGATTTTTCGTACGAAACATAATGCAAGAAAACTTGCTTAAAAAGCAATATTATGCGAAATTCTGAGATTTGAAGGCCAAATCACATATCGTGATACTACATGAAATAGAATCGAAATATTGGTAAAAATGAATATATTTACGTAGTATCAAACTACATGAAAAACGTGAAAAAAGTCACCATTTAACCATATTTGAGGATTTTAACTTCAAATCATAGAGCGAGGTTTCGTATTATTTAGATCCAAGAAAAGACATATGACAATGTTGTTTCCAATACAAATGATAAAAATCAATGTGTTTTCATTACAATTAACTAAAATGTTCCTGATTTTCTGTTTATATTACCGAGGGAAGATGTACACGTAAAACCGCTCTAATCCGGCTGAAACGTCGATATATGCAATAAAAACAGAACTTCTCCCCTTTTCAATATCTTACTCAGTATTTTAACGAGAAACAAATAGATGATTGAAAATGAAGTATTTAAGGTTATTATCAATTATGTGTTTGCATAATTTTTGTCGTATATATATGAATTAATACCCATAGACTGAAAATTCACAAAAACGTGGAAAACGGCAAAATATTGCCTAATTCGATGATATTTTGTTTATGTCACATAAAGGAAAAGGGGATGATAAACGTCAAAATATTGCTAAATTCGATGATTTTTCGTACGAAACATAATGCAAGAAAACTTGCTTAAAAAGCAATATTATGCGAAATTCTGAGATTTGAAGGCCAAATCACATATCGTGATACTACATGAAATAGAATCGAAATATTGGTAAAAATGAATATATTTACGTAGTATCAAACTACATGAAAAACGTGAAAAAAGTCACCATTTAACCATATTTGAGGATTTTAACTTCAAATCATAGAGCGAGGTTTCGTATTATTTAGATCCAAGAAAAGACATATGACAATGTTGTTTCCAATACAAATGATAAAAATCAATGTGTTTTCATTACAATTAACTAAAATGTTCCTGATTTTCTGTTTATATTACCGAGGGAAGATGTACACGTAAAACCGCTCTAATCCGGCTGAAACGTCGATATATGCAATAAAAACAGAACTTCTCCCCTTTTCAATATCTTACTCAGTATTTTAACGAGAAACAAATAGATGATTGAAAATGAAGTATTTAAGGTTATTATCAATTATGTGTTTGCATAATTTTTGTCGTATATATATGAATTAATACCCATAGACTGAAAATTCACAAAAACGTGGAAAACGGCAAAATATTGCCTAATTCGATGATATTTTGTTTATGTCACATAAAGGAAAAGGGGATGATAAACGTCAAAATATTGCTAAATTCGATGATTTTTCGCACGAAACAAAAGGCAAGAAAACTTGCTTAAAATGCAATATTATGCGAAATTCTGAGATTTGAAGGCCAAATCACATATCGTGATACTACATGAAATAGAATCGAATATATTTTTATCGTATATATAATGAATTAATACCTATGGACTGAAAATTCACAAAAACGTGGAAAAACGGCAAAATATTACCTAATTCGATGATATTTTGTTTAAGTCACCTAAAGGAAAAGGGGATGATAAACGTCAAAATATTGCTAAATTCGATGATTGTTCGTACGAAACAAAAGGCAAGAAAACTTGCTTAAAATGCAATATTATGCGAAATTCTGAGATTTGAAGGCCAAATCACATATCGTGATACTACATGAAATAGAATCGAAATATTGGTAAAAATGAATATATTTACGTAGTATCAAACTACATGAAAAACGTGAAAAAAGTCACCATTTAACCATATTTGAGGATTTATCCTTCAAATCATAGAGCGAGGTTTCGTATTATTTAGATCCAAGAAAAGACATATGACAATGTTGTTTCCAATACAAATTATAAAAATCAATGTGTTTTCATTACAATTAACTAAAATGTTCCTGATTTTCCGTTTATATTACCGAGGGAATATGTACACGTAAAACCGCTCTAATCCGGCTGAAACGTCGATATATGCAATAAAAACCGAACTTCTCCCCTTTTCAATATCTTACTCAGTATTTTACCGAGAAACAAATAGATGATTGAAAATGAAGTATTTAAGGTTATTCTCTAATCAATTATGTGTTTGCATAATTTATATCGTATATATATGAATTAATACCTATAGACTGAAAATTCACAAAAACGTGGAAAACGGCAAAATATTGCCTAATTCGATGATATTTTGTTTAAGTCACATAAAGGAAAAGGGGATGATAAACGTCAAAATATTGCTAAATTCGATGATTTTTCGTACGAAACAAAATGCAAGAAAACTAGCTTAAAATGCAATATTATGCGAAATTCTGAGATTTGAAGGCCAAATCACATATCGTGATACTACATGAAATAGTATCGAAATATTGGTAAAAATGAATATATTTACGTAATATCAAACTACATGAAAAACGTGAAAAAAGTCAAAATATAACCATTTTTGAGGATTTTAACTTCAAATCATAGAGCGAGGTTTCGTATTATTTAGATCCAAGAAAAGACATATGACAGTGTTGTTTCCAATACAAATGATAAAAATCAATGTGTTTTCATTACAATTAACTAAAATGTTCCTGATTTTCTGTTTATATTACCGAGGGAAGATGTACACGTAAAACCGCTCTAATCCGGCTGAAACGTCGATATATGCAAAAAAAAACAGAACTTCTCTCCTTTTCAATATCTTACTCAGTATTTTAACGAGAAACAAATAGTTGATTGAAAATGAAGTATTTAAGGATATTATCTAATCAATTATGTGTTTGCATCATTTTTATCGTATATATAATGAATTAATACCTATAGACTGAAAATTCACAAAAACGTGGAAAAACGGCAAAATATTGCGTAATTCGATGATATTTTGTTTAAATCAAACAAAGGAAAAGGGGATGATAAACGTCAAAATATTGCTAAATTCGATGATTTTTCGTACGAAATAAAATGCAAAAAAACTTGCTTAAAATGCAATATTATGCGAAATTCTGAGATTTGAAGGCCAAATGACATATCGTGATACTACATGAAATAGAATCGAAATATTGGTAAAAATGAATATATTTACGTAGTATCAAACTACATGAAAAACGTGAAAAAAGTCACCCGTTAACCATATTTGAGGATTTTAACTTCAAATCATAGAGCGAGGTTTCGTATTATTTAGATCCAAGAAAAGACAAATGACAATGTTGTATCCAATACAAATGATAAAAATCAATGTGTTTTCATTAGAATTAACTAAAATGTTCCTGATTTTCCTTTTATATTACCGATGGAAGATGTACACGAAAATCGCTCTATTCCGGCTGAATCGTCGATATATGCAATAAAAACAGAACTTCTCCCCTTTTCAATATCTTACTCAGTATTTTAACGAGAAACAAATAGATGATTGAAAATGAAGTATTTAAGGTTATTATCAATTATGTGTTTGCATAATTTTTGTCGTATATATATGAATTAATACCCATAGACTGAAAATTCACAAAAACGTGGAAAACGGCAAAATATTGCCTAATTCGATGATATTTTGTTTATGTCACATAAAGGAAAAGGGGATGATAAACGTCAAAATATTGCTAAATTCGATGATTTTTCGTACGAAACATAATGCAAGAAAACTTGCTTAAAAAGCAATATTATGCGAAATTCTGAGATTTGAAGGCCAAATCACATATCGTGATACTACATGAAATAGAATCGAATATATTTTTATCGTATATATAATGAATTAATACCTATGGACTGAAAATTCACAAAAACGTGGAAAAACGGCAAAATATTGCCTAATTCGATGATATTTTGTTTAAGTCACCTAAAGGAAAAGGGGATGATAAACGTCAAAATATTGCTAAATTCGATGATTGTTCGTACGAAACAAAAGGCAAGAAAACTTGCTTAAAATGCAATATTATGCGAAATTCTGATATTTGAAGGCCAAATCACATATCGTGATACTACATGAAATAGAATCGAAATATTGGTAAAAATGAATATATTTACGTAGTATCAAACTACATGAAAAACGTGAAAAAAGTCACCATTTAACCATATTTGAGGATTTATCCTTCAAATCATAGAGCGAGGTTTCGTATTATTTAGATCCAAGAAAAGACATATGACAATGTTGTTTCCAATACAAATGATAAAAATCAATGTGTTTTCATTACAATTAACTAAAATGTTCCTGATTTTCCGTTTATATTACCGAGGGAATATGTACACGTAAAACCGCTCTAATCCGGCTGAAACGTCGATATATGCAATAAAAACCGAACTTCTCCCCTTTTCAATATCTTACTCAGTATTTTACTGAGAAACAAATAGATGATTGAAAATGAAGTATTTAAGGTTATTCTCTAATCAATTATGTGTTTGCATAATTTTTATCGTATATATATGAATTAATACCTATAGACTGAAAATTCACAAAAACGTGGAAAACGGCAAAATATTGCCTAATTCGATGATATTTAGTTTAAGTCACATAAAGGAAAAGAGGATGATAAACGTCAAAATATTGCTAAATTCGATGATTTTTCGTACGAAACAAAATGCAAGAAAACTAGCTTAAAATGCAATATTATGCGAAATTCTGAGATTTGAAGGCCAAATCACATATCGTGATACTACATGAAATAGAATCGAAATAGTGGTAAAATGAATATATTTACGTAGTATCAAACTACATGAAAAACGTGAAAAAAGTCACCCGTTAACCATATTTGAGGATTTTAACTTCAAATCATAGAGCGAGGTTTCTTATTATTTAGATCCAAGAAAAGACAAATGACAATATTGTTTCCAATACAAATGATAAAAATCAATGTGTTTTCATTAGAATTAACTAAAATGTTCCAGATTTTCCGTTTATATTACCGATGGAAGATGTACACGAAAATCACTCTATTCCGGCTGAAACGTCGATATATGCAATAAAAACAGAACTTCTCCCCTTTTCAATATCTTACTCAGTATTTTAACGAGAAACAAATAGATGATTGAAAATGAAGTATTTAAGGTTATTATCAATTATGTGTTTGCATAATTTTTGTCGTATATATATGAATTAATACCCATAGACTGAAAATTCACAAAAACGTGGAAAACGGCAAAATATTGCCTAATTCGATGATATTTTGTTTATGTCACATAAAGGAAAAGGGGATGATAAACGTCAAAATATTGCTAAATTCGATGATTTTTCGTACGAAACATAATGCAAGAAAACTTGCTTAAAATGCAATATTATGCGAAATTCTGAGATTTGAATGCCAAATCACATATCGTGATACTACATGAAATAGTATTATTTTTATCGTATATATAATGAATTAATACCTATGGACTGAAAATTCACAAAAACGTGGAAAAACGGCAAAATATTGCCTAATTCGATGATATTTTGTTTAAGTCACTTAAAGGAAAAGAGGATGATAAACGTCAAAATATTGCTAAATTCGATGATTGTTCGTACGAAACAAAAGGCAAGAAAACTTGCTTAAAATGCAATATTATGCGAAATTCTGAGATTTGAAGGCCAAATCACATATCGTGATACTACATGAAATAGAATCGAAATATTGGTAAAAATGAATATATTTACGTAGTATCAAACTACATGAAAAAGGTGAAAAAAGTCACCATTTAAAAATTTGAGGATTTATCCTTCAAATCATAGAGCGAGGTTTCGTATTATTTAGATCCAAGAAAAGACATATGACAATGTTGTTTCCAATACAAATTATAAAAATCAATGTGTTTTCATTACAATTAACTAAAATGTTCCTGATTTTCCGTTTATATTACCGAGGGAATATGTACACGTAAAACCGCTCTAATCCGGCTGAAACGTCGATATATGCAATAAAAACCGAACTTCTCCCCTTTTCAATATCTTACTCAGTATTTTACCGAGAAACAAATAGATGATTGAAAATGAAGTATTTAAGGTTATTCTCTAATCAATTATGTGTTTGCATAATTTTTATCGTATATATATGAATTAATACCTATAGACTGAAAATTCACAAAAACGTGGAAAACGGCAAAATATTGCCTAATTCGATGATATTTTGTTTAAGTCACATAAAGGAAAAGGGGATGATAAACGTCAAAATATTGCTAAATTCGATGATTTTTCGTACGAAACAAAATGCAAGAAAACTAGCTTAAAATGCAATATTATGCGAAATTCTGAGATTTGAAGGCCAAATCACATATCGTGATACTACATGAAATAGTATCGAAATATTGGTAAAAATGAATATATTTACGTAATATCAAACTATATGAAAAACGTGAAAAAATCAAAATATAACCATATTTGAGGATTTTAACTTCAAATCATAGAGCGAGGTTTCGTATTATTTAGATCCAAGAAAAGATATATGACAGTGTTGTTTCCAATACAAATGATAAAAATCAATGTGTTTTCATTACAATTAACTAAAATGTTCCTGATTTTCTGTTTATATTACCGAGGGAAGATGTACACGTAAAACCGCTCTAATCCTGCTGAAACGTCGATATATGCAATAAAAACAGAACTTCTCCCCTTTTCAATATCTTACTCAGTATTTTAACGAGAAACAAATAGTTGATTGAAAATGAAGTATTTAAGGTTATTATCTAATCAATTATGTGTTTGCATCATTTTTATCGTATATATAATGAATTAATACCTATACACTGAAAATTCACAAAAACGTGGAAAAACGGCAAAATATTGCGTAATTCGATGATATTTTGTTTAAATCAAATAAAGGAAAAGGGGATGATAAACGTCAAAATATTGCTAAATTCGATGATTTTTCGTACGAAACAAAATGCAAGAAAACTTGCTTAAAAAGCAATATTATGCGAAATTCTGAGATTTGAAGGCCAAATCACATATCGTGATACTACATGAAATAGAATCGAATATATTTTTATCGTATATATAATGAATTAATACCTATGGACTGAAAATTCACAAAAACGTGGAAAAACGGCAAAATATTGCCTAATTCGATGATATTTTGTTTAAGTCACCTAAAGGAAAAGGGGATGATAAACGTCAAAATATTGCTAAATTCGATGATTGTTCGTACGAAACAAAAGGCAAGAAAACTTGCTTAAAATGCAATATTAAGTGAAATTCTGAGATTTGAAGGCCAAATCACATATCGTGATACTACATGAAATAGAATCGAAATATTGGTAAAAATGAATATATTTACGTAGTATCAAACTACATGAAAAACGTGAAAAAAGTCACCATTTAACCATATTTGAGGATTTATCCTTTAAATCATAGAGCGAGGTTTCGTATTATTTAGATCCAAGAAAAGACATATGACAATGTTGTTTCCAATACAAATGATAAAAATCAATGTGTTTTCATTACAATTAACTAAAATGTTCCTGATTTTCCGTTTATATTACCGAGGGAATATGTACACGTAAAACCGCTCTAATCCGGCTGAAACGTCGATATATGCAATAAAAACCGAACTTCTCCCCTTTTCAATATCTTACTCAGTATTTTACTGAGAAACAAATAGATGATTGAAAATGAAGTATTTAAGGTTATTCTCTAATCAATTATGTGTTTGCATAATTTTTATCGTATATATATGAATTTAATACCTATAGACTGAAAATTCACAAAAACGTGGAAAACGGCAAAATATTGCCTAATTCGATGATATTTAGTTTAAGTCACATAAAGGAAAAGAGGATGATAAACGTCAAAATATTGCTAAATTCGATGATTTTTCGTACGAAACAAAATGCAAGAAAACTTGCTTAAAATGCAATATTATGCGAAATTCTGAGATTTGAAGGCCAAATCACATATCGTGATACTACATGAAATAGAATCGAAATATTGGTAAAATGAATATATTTACGTAGTATCAAACTACATGAAAAACGTGAAAAAAGTCACCCGTTAACCATATTTGAGGATTTTAACTTCAAATCATAGAGCGAGGTTTCGTATTATTTAGATCCAAGAAAAGACAAATGACAATATTGTTTCCAATACAAATGATAAAAATCAATGTGTTTTCATTAGAATTAACTAAAATGTTCCAGATTTTCCGTTTATATTACCGATGGAAGATGTACACGAAAATCACTCTATTCCGGCTGAAACGTCGATATATGCAATAAAAACAGAACTTCTCCCCTTTTCAATATCTTACTCAGTATTTTAACGAGAAACAAATAGATGATTGAAAATGAAGTATTTAAGGTTATTATCAATTATGTGTTTGCATAATTTTTGTCGAATATATATGAATTAATACCCATAGACTGAAAATTCACAAAAACGTGGAAAACGGCAAAATATTGCCTAATTCGATGATATTTTGTTTATGTCACATAAAGGAAAAGGGGATGATAAACGTCAAAATATTGCTAAATTCGATGATTTTTCGTACGAAACATAATGCAAGAAAACTTGCTTAAAATGCAATATTATGCGAAATTCTGAGATTTGAATGCCAAATCACATATCGTGATACTACATGAAATAGTATTATTTTTATCGTATATATAATGAATTAATACCTATGGACTGAAAATTCACAAAAACGTGGAAAAACGGCAAAATATTGCCTAATTCGATGATATTTTGTTTAAGTCACTTAAAGGAAAAGGGGATGATAAACGTCAAAATATTGCTAAATTCGATGATTGTTCGTACGAAACAAAAGGCAAGAAAACTTGCTTAAAATGCAATATTATGCGAAATTCTGAGATTTGAAGGCCAAATCACATATCGTGATACTACATGAAATAGTATCGAAATATTGGTAAAAATGAATATATTTACGTAATATCAAACTACATGAAAAACGTGAAAAAAGTCAAAATATAACCATATTTGAGGATTTTAACTTCAAATCATAGAGCGAGGTTTCGTATTATTTAGATCCAAGAAAAGACATATGACAGTGTTGTTTCCAATACTAATGATAAAAATCAATGTGTTTTCATTACAATTAACTAAAATGTTCCTGATTTTCTGTTTATATTACCGAGGGAAGATGTACACGTAAAACCGCTCTAATCCGGCTGAAACGTCGATATATGCAATAAAAACAGAACTTCTCTCCTTTTAAATATCTTACTCAGTATTTTAACGAGAAACAAATAGTTGATTGAAAATGAAGTATTTAAGGTTATTATCTAATCAATTATGTGTTTGCATCATTTTTATCGTATATATAATGAATTAATACCTATAGACTGAAAATTCACAAAAACGTGGAAAAACGGCAAAATATTGCGTAATTCGATATTTTGTTTAAATCAAATAAAGGAAAAGGGGATGATAAACGTCAAAATATTGCTAAATTCGATGATTTTTCGTACGAAACAAAATGCAAGAAAACTTGCTTAAAAAGCAATATTATGCGAAATTCTGAGATTTGAAGGCCAAATCACATATCGTGATACTACATGAAATAGAATCGAAATATTGGTAAAAATGAATATATTTACCTAGTATCAAACTACATGAAAAACGTGAAAAAAGTCACCATTTAACCATATTTGAGGATTTTAACTTCAAATCATAGAGCGAGGTTTCGTATTATTTAGATCCAAGAAAAGACAAATGACAATGTTGTATCCAATACAAATGATAAAAATCAATGTGTTTTCATTAGAATTAACTAAAATGTTCCTGATTTTCCTTTTATATTACCGATGGAAGATGTACACGAAAATCGCTCTATTCCGGCTGAAACGTCGATATATGCAATAAAAACAGAACTTCTCCCCTTTTCAATATCTTACTCAGTATTTTAACGAGAAACAAATAGATGATTGAAAATGAAGTATTTAAGGTTATTATCAAATATGTGTTTGCATAATTTTTGTCGTATATATATGAATTAATACCCATAGACTGAAAATTCACAAAAACGTGGAAAACGGCAAAATATTGCCTAATTCGATGATATTTTGTTTATGTCACATAAAGGAAAAGGGGATGATAAACGTCAAAATATTGCTAAATTCGATGATTTTTCGTACGAAACATAATGCAAGAAAACTTGCTTAAAAAGCAATATTATGCGAAATTCTGAGATTTGAAGGCCAAATCACATATCGTGATACTACATGAAATAGAATCGAAATATTGGTAAAAATGAATATATTTACGTAGTATCAAACTACATGAAAAACGTGAAAAAAGTCACCATTTAACCATATTTGAGGATTTTAACTTCAAATCATAGAGCGAGGTTTCGTATTATTTAGATCCAAGAAAAGACATATGACAATGTTGTTTCCAATACAAATGATAAAAATCAATGTGTTTTCATTACAATTAACTAAAATGTTCCTGATTTTCTGTTTATATTACCGAGGGAAGATGTACACGTAAAACCGCTCTAATCCGGCTGAAACGTCGATATATGCAATAAAAACAGAACTTCTCCCCTTTTCAATATCTTACTCAGTATTTTAACGAGAAACAAATAGATGATTGAAAATGAAGTATTTAAGGTTATTATCAATTATGTGTTTGCATAATTTTTGTCGTATATATATGAATTAATACCCATAGACTGAAAATTCACAAAAACGTGGAAAACGGCAAAATATTGCCTAATTCGATGATATTTTGTTTATGTCACATAAAGGAAAAGGGGATGATAAACGTCAAAATATTGCTAAATTCGATGATTTTTCGCACGAAACAAAAGGCAAGAAAACTTGCTTAAAATGCAATATTATGCGAAATTCTGAGATTTGAAGGCCAAATCACATATCGTGATACTACATGAAATAGAATCGAATATATTTTTATCGTATATATAATGAATTAATACCTATGGACTGAAAATTCACAAAAACGTGGAAAAACGGCAAAATATTACCTAATTCGATGATATTTTGTTTAAGTCACCTAAAGGAAAAGGGGATGATAAACGTCAAAATATTGCTAAATTCGATGATTGTTCGTACGAAACAAAAGGCAAGAAAACTTGCTTAAAATGCAATATTATGCGAAATTCTGAGATTTGAAGGCCAAATCACATATCGTGATACTACATGAAATAGAATCGAAATATTGGTAAAAATGAATATATTTACGTAGTATCAAACTACATGAAAAACGTGAAAAAAGTCACCATTTAACCATATTTGAGGATTTATCCTTCAAATCATAGAGCGAGGTTTCGTATTATTTAGATCCAAGAAAAGACATATGACAATGTTGTTTCCAATACAAATTATAAAAATCAATGTGTTTTCATTACAATTAACTAAAATGTTCCTGATTTTCCGTTTATATTACCGAGGGAATATGTACACGTAAAACCGCTCTAATCCGGCTGAAACGTCGATATATGCAATAAAAACCGAACTTCTCCCCTTTTCAATATCTTACTCAGTATTTTACCGAGAAACAAATAGATGATTGAAAATGAAGTATTTAAGGTTATTCTCTAATCAATTATGTGTTTGCATAATTTATATCGTATATATATGAATTAATACCTATAGACTGAAAATTCACAAAAACGTGGAAAACGGCAAAATATTGCCTAATTCGATGATATTTTGTTTAAGTCACATAAAGGAAAAGGGGATGATAAACGTCAAAATATTGCTAAATTCGATGATTTTTCGTACGAAACAAAATGCAAGAAAACTAGCTTAAAATGCAATATTATGCGAAATTCTGAGATTTGAAGGCCAAATCACATATCGTGATACTACATGAAATAGTATCGAAATATTGGTAAAAATGAATATATTTACGTAATATCAAACTACATGAAAAACGTGAAAAAAGTCAAAATATAACCATTTTTGAGGATTTTAACTTCAAATCATAGAGCGAGGTTTCGTATTATTTAGATCCAAGAAAAGACATATGACAGTGTTGTTTCCAATACAAATGATAAAAATCAATGTGTTTTCATTACAATTAACTAAAATGTTCCTGATTTTCTGTTTATATTACCGAGGGAAGATGTACACGTAAAACCGCTCTAATCCGGCTGAAACGTCGATATATGCAAAAAAAAACAGAACTTCTCTCCTTTTCAATATCTTACTCAGTATTTTAACGAGAAACAAATAGTTGATTGAAAATGAAGTATTTAAGGATATTATCTAATCAATTATGTGTTTGCATCATTTTTATCGTATATATAATGAATTAATACCTATAGACTGAAAATTCACAAAAACGTGGAAAAACGGCAAAATATTGCGTAATTCGATGATATTTTGTTTAAATCAAACAAAGGAAAAGGGGATGATAAACGTCAAAATATTGCTAAATTCGATGATTTTTCGTACGAAATAAAATGCAAAAAAACTTGCTTAAAATGCAATATTATGCGAAATTCTGAGATTTGAAGGCCAAATGACATATCGTGATACTACATGAAATAGAATCGAAATATTGGTAAAAATGAATATATTTACGTAGTATCAAACTACATGAAAAACGTGAAAAAAGTCACCCGTTAACCATATTTGAGGATTTTAACTTCAAATCATAGAGCGAGGTTTCGTATTATTTAGATCCAAGAAAAGACAAATGACAATGTTGTATCCAATACAAATGATAAAAATCAATGTGTTTTCATTAGAATTAACTAAAATGTTCCTGATTTTCCTTTTATATTACCGATGGAAGATGTACACGAAAATCGCTCTATTCCGGCTGAATCGTCGATATATGCAATAAAAACAGAACTTCTCCCCTTTTCAATATCTTACTCAGTATTTTAACGAGAAACAAATAGATGATTGAAAATGAAGTATTTAAGGTTATTATCAATTATGTGTTTGCATAATTTTTGTCGTATATATATGAATTAATACCCATAGACTGAAAATTCACAAAAACGTGGAAAACGGCAAAATATTGCCTAATTCGATGATATTTTGTTTATGTCACATAAAGGAAAAGGGGATGATAAACGTCAAAATATTGCTAAATTCGATGATTTTTCGTACGAAACATAATGCAAGAAAACTTGCTTAAAAAGCAATATTATGCGAAATTCTGAGATTTGAAGGCCAAATCACATATCGTGATACTACATGAAATAGAATCGAAATATTGGTAAAAATGAATATATTTACGTAGTATCAAACTACATGAAAAACGTGAAAAAAGTCACCATTTAACCATATTTGAGGATTTTAACTTCAAATCATAGAGCGAGGTTTCGTATTATTTAGATCCAAGAAAAGACATATGACAATGTTGTTTCCAATACAAATGATAAAAATCAATGTGTTTTCATTACAATTAACTAAAATGTTCCTGATTTTCTGTTTATATTACCGAGGGAAGATGTACACGTAAAACCGCTCTAATCCGGCTGAAACGTCGATATATGCAATAAAAACAGAACTTCTCCCCTTTTCAATATCTTACTCAGTATTTTAACGAGAAACAAATAGATGATTGAAAATGAAGTATTTAAGGTTATTATCAATTATGTGTTTGCATAATTTTTGTCGTATATATATGAATTAATACCCATAGACTGAAAATTCACAAAAACGTGGAAAACGGCAAAATATTGCCTAATTCGATGATATTTTGTTTATGTCACATAAAGGAAAAGGGGATGATAAACGTCAAAATATTGCTAAATTCGATGATTTTTCGCACGAAACAAAAGGCAAGAAAACTTGCTTAAAATGCAATATTATGCGAAATTCTGAGATTTGAAGGCCAAATCACATATCGTGATACTACATGAAATAGAATCGAATATATTTTTATCGTATATATAATGAATTAATACCTATGGACTGAAAATTCACAAAAACGTGGAAAAACGGCAAAATATTACCTAATTCGATGATATTTTGTTTAAGTCACCTAAAGGAAAAGGGGATGATAAACGTCAAAATATTGCTAAATTCGATGATTGTTCGTACGAAACAAAAGGCAAGAAAACTTGCTTAAAATGCAATATTATGCGAAATTCTGAGATTTGAAGGCCAAATCACATATCGTGATACTACATGAAATAGTATCATTTTTATCGTATATATAATGAATTAATACCTATGGACTGAAAATTCACAAAAACGTGGAAAAACGGCAAAATATTGCCTAATTCGATGATATTTTGTTTAAGTCGCATAAAGGAAAAGGGGAAGATAAACGTCAAAATATTGCTAAATTCGATGATTTTTCGTACAAAACAAAATGCAAGAAAACTTGCTTAAAATGAAATATTATGCGAAATTCTGAGATTTGAAGGCCAAATCACATATCGTGATACTACATGAAATAGAACCGAAATATTGGTAAAAATGAATATATTTACGTAATATCAAACTACATGAAAAACGTGAAAAAAGTCACCATTTAACCATATTTGAGGATTTTAACTTCAAATCATAGAGCGAGGTTTCGTATTATTTAGATCCAAGAAAAGACATATGACAATGTTGTTTCCAATACAAATGATAAAAATCAATGTGTTTTCATTACAATTAACTAAAATGTTCCTGATTTTCCGTTTATATTACCGAGGGAATATGTACACGTAAAACCGCTCTAATCCGGCTGAAACGTCGATATATGCAATAAAAACCGAACTTCTTCCCTTTTCAATATCTTACTCAGTATTTTACCGAGAAACAAATAGATGATTGAAAATGAAGTATTTAAGGTTATTCTCTAATCAATTATGTGTTTGCATCATTTTTATCGTATATATAATGAATTAATACCTATACACTGAAAATTCACAAAAACGTGGAAAAACGGCAAAATATTGCGTAATTCGATGATATTTTGTTTAAATCAAATAAAGGAAAAGGGGATGATAAACGTCAAAATATTGCTAAATTCGATGATTGTTCGTACGAAACAAAATGCAAGAAAACTAGCTTAAAATGCAATATTATGCGAAATTCTGAGATTTGAAGGCCAAATCACATATCGTGATACTACATGAAATAGTATCGAAATATTGGTAAAAATGAATATATTTACGTAATATCAAACTACATGAAAAACGTGAAAAAAGTCAAAATATAACCATATCTGAGGATTTTAACTTCAAATCATAGAGCGAGGTTTCGTATTATTTAGATCCAAGAAAAGACATATGACAATGTTGTTTCCAATACAAATGATAAAAATCAATGTGTTTTCATTACAATTAACTAAAATGTTCCTGATTTTCTCTTTATATTACCGAGGGAAGATGTACACGTAAAACCGCTCTAATCCGGCTGAAACGTCGATATATGCAATAAAAACAGAACTTCTCCCCTTTTCAATATCTTACTCAGTATTTTAACGAGAAACAAATAGTTGATTGAAAATGAAGTATTTAAGATTATTATCTAATCAATTATGTGTTTGCATCATTTTTATCGTATATATAATGAATTAATACCTATAGACTGAAAATTCACAAAAACGTGGAAAAACGGCAAAATATTGCGTAATTCGATGATATTTTGTTTAAATCAAATAAAGGAAAAGGGGATGATAAACGTCAAAATATTGCTAAATTCGATGATTTTTCGTACGAAATAAAATGCAAGAAAACTTGCTTAAAATGCAATATTATGCGAAATTCTGAGATTTGAAGGCCAAATCACATATCGTGATACTACATGAAATAGAATCGAAATATTGGTAAAAATGAATATATTTACGTAGTATCAAACTACATGAAAAACGTGAAAAAAGTCACCCGTTAACCATATTTGAGGATTTTAACTTCAAATCATAGAGCGAGGTTTCGTATTATTTAGATCCAAGAAAAGACAAATGACAATGTTGTTTCCAATACAAATGATAAAAATCAATGTGTTTTCATTAGAATTAACTAAAATGTTCCTGATTTTCCTTTTATATTACCGATGGAAGATGTACACGAAAATCGCTCTATTCCGGCTGAAACGTCGATATATGCAATAAAAACAGAACTTCTCCCCTTTTCAATATCTTACTCAGTATTTTAACGAGAAACAAATAGATGATTGAAAATGAAGTATTTAAGGTTATTATCAATTATGTGTTTGCATAATTTTTGTCGTATATATATGAATTAATACCCATAGACTGAAAATCCAGAAAAACGTGGAAAACGGCAAAATATTGCCTAATTCGATGATATTTTGTTTAAATCACATAAAGGAAAAGGGGATGATAAACGTCAAAATATTGCTAAATTCGATGATTGTTCGTACGAAACAAAAGGCAAGAAAACTTGCTTAAAATGCAATATTATGCGAAATTCTGAGATTTGAAGGCCAAATCACATATCGTGATACTACATGAAATAGAACCGAAATATTGGTAAAAATGAATATATTTACGTAGTATCAAACTACATGAAAAACGTGAAAAAAGTCACCATTTAACCATATTTGAGGATTTTAACTTCAAATCATAGAGCGAGGTTTCGTATTATTTAGATCCAAGAAAAGACATATGACAATGTTGTTTCCAATACAAATGATAAAAATCAATGTGTTTTCATTACAATTAACTAAAATGTTCCTGATTTTCCGTTTATATTACCGAGGGAATATGTACACGTAAAACCGCTCTAATCCGGCTGAAACGTCGATATATGCAATAAAAACCGAACTTCTTCCCTTTTCAATATCTTACTCAGTATTTTACCGAGAAACAAATAGATGATTGAAAATGAAGTATTTAAGGTTATTCTCTAATCAATTATGTGTTTGCATAATTTTTATCGTATATATATGAATTAATACCTATAGACTGAAAATTCACAAAAACGTGGAAAACGGCAAAATATTGCCTAATTCGATGATATTTTGTTTGTCACATGAAGGAAAAGGGGATGATAAACGTCAAAATATTGCTAAATTCGATGATTTTTCGTACGAAACAAAATGCAAGAAAACTAGCTTAAAATGCAATATTATGCGAAATTCTGAGATTTGAAGGCCAAATCACATATCGTGATACTACATGAAATAGTATCGAAATATTGGTAAAAATGAATATATTTACGTAATATCAAACTACATGAAAAACGTGAAAAAAGTCAAAATATAACCATATCTGAGGATTTTAACTTCAAATCATAGAGCGAGGTTTCGTATTATTTAGATCCAAGAAAAGACATATGACAATGTTGTTTCCAATACAAATGATAAAAATCAATGTGTTTTCATTACAATTAACTAAAATGTTCCTGATTTTCTGTTTATATTACCGAGGGAAGATGTACACGTAAAACCGCTCTAATCCGGCTGAAACGTCGATATATGCAATAAAAACAGAACTTCTCCCCTTTTCAATATCTTACTCAGTATTTTAACGAGAAACAAATAGATGATTGAAAATGAAGTATTTAAGGTTATTATCTAATCAATTATGTGTTTGCATCATTTTTATCGTATATATAATGAATTAATACCTATAGACTGAAAATTCACAAAAACGTGGAAAAACGGCAAAATATTGCGTAATTCGATGATATTTTGTTTAAATCAAATAAAGGAAAAGGGGATGATAAACGTCAAAATATTGCTAAATTCGATGATTTTTCGTACGAAATAAAATGCAATAAAACGTGCTTAAAATGCAATATTATGCGAAATTCTGAGATTTGAAGGCCAAATCACATATCGTGATACTACATGAAATAGAATCGAAATATTGGTAAAAATGAATATATTTACCTAGTATCAAACTACATGAAAAACGTGAAAAAAGTCACCCGTTAACCATATTTGAGGATTTTAACTTCAAATCATAGAGCGAGGTTTCGTATTATTTAGATCCAAGAAAAGACAAATGACAATGTTGTTTCCAATACAAATGATAAAAATCAATGTGTTTTCATTAGAATTAACTAAAATGTTCCTGATTTTCCGTTTATATTACCGATGGAAGATATACACGAAAATCGCTCTATTCCGGCTGAAACGTCGATATATGCAATAAAAACAGAACTTCTCCCCTTTTCAATATCTTACTCAGTATTTTAACGAGAAACAAATAGATGATTGAAAATGAAGTATTTAAGGTTATTATCAATTATGTGTTTGCATAATTTTTGTCGTATATATATGAATTAATACCCATAGACTGAAAATTCACAAAAACGTGGAAAACGGCAAAATATTGCCTAATTCGATGATATTTTGTTTATGTCACATAAAGGAAAAGGGGATGATAAACGTCAAAATATTGCTAAATTCGATGATTTTTCGTACGAAACATAATGCAAGAAAACTTGCTTAAAATGCAATATTATGCGAAATTCTGATATTTGAAGGCCAAATCACATATCTTGATACTACATGAAATAGTATCATTTTTATCGTATATATAATGAATTAATACCTATGGACTGAAAATTCACAAAAACGTGGAAAAACGGCAAAATATTGCCTAATTCGATGATATTTTGTTTAAGTCGCATAAAGGAAAAGGGGAAGATAAACGTCAAAATATTGCTAAATTCGATGATTTTTCGTACGAAACATAATGCAAGAAAACTTGC
Source organism: Procambarus clarkii (assembly GCF_040958095.1). Taxonomy (NCBI): domain Eukaryota; kingdom Metazoa; phylum Arthropoda; class Malacostraca; order Decapoda; family Cambaridae; genus Procambarus; species Procambarus clarkii. Next base: position 3,511,654 of record NW_027189134.1, read on the forward strand.
TTAAAATGCAATATTATGCGAAATTCTGATATTTGAAGGCCAAATCACATATCTTGATACTACATGAAATAGTATCATTTTTATCGTATATATAATGAATTAATACCTATGGACTGAAAATTCACAAAAACGTGGAAAAACGGCAAAATATTGCCTAATTCGATGATATTTTGTTTAAGTCGCATAAAGGAAAAGGGGAAGATAAACGTCAAAATATTGCTAAATTCGATGATTTTTCGTACAAAACAAAATGCAAGAAAACTTGCTTAAAATGAAATATTATGCGAAATTCTGAGATTTGAAGGCCAAATCACATATCGTGATACTACATGAAATAGAATCGAAATATTGGTAAAAATGAATATATTTACGTAGTATCAAACTACATGAAAAACGTGAAAAAAGTCACTATTAACCATATTTGAGGATTTTATCTTCAAATCATAGAGAGAGGTTTCGTATTATTTAGATCCAAGAAAAGACTTATGACAATGCTGTTTCCAATACAAATGATAAAAATCAATGTGTTTTCATTAGAATTAACTAAAATGTTCCTGATTTTCCGTTTATATTACCGAGGGAAGATGTACACGTAAAACCGCTCTAATCCGGCTGAAACGTCGATATATGCAATAAAAACCGAACTTCTCCCCTTTTTTATATTTTACTCAGTATTTTAACGAGAAACAAATAGATGATTGAAAATGAAGTATTTAAGGTTATTATCTAATTAATTACAGGTTTGCATCATTTTTATCGTATATATATGAATATATACGATAAAAATAGTCTAAACCCATAGACTTAAAATTCACAAAAACGTGGAAAACGGCCAAATATTGCCTAATTCGATGATATTTTGTTTAAGTCACATAAAGGAAAAGGGGATGATAAACGTCAAAATATTGCTAAATTCGATGATTGTTCGTACGAAACAAAAGGCAAGAAAACTTGCTTAAAATGCAATATTATGCGAAATTCTGAGATTTGAAGGCCAAATCACATATCGTGATACTACATGAAATAGAATCGAAATATTGGTAAAAATGAATATATTTACGTAGTATCAAACTACATAAAAACGTGAAAAAAGTCACCATTTAACCATATTTGAGGATTTTAACTTCAAATCATAGAGCGAGGTTTCGTATTATTTAGATCCAAGAAAAGACATATGACAATGTTGTTTCCAATACAAATGATAAAAATCAATGTGCTTTCATTACAATTAACTAAAATGTTCCTGATTTTCCGTTTATATTACCGAGGGAATATGTACACGTAAAACCGCTCTAATCCGGCTGAAACGTCGATATATGCAATAAAAACAGAACTTCTCCCCTTTTCAATATCTTACTCAGTATTTTAACGAGAAACAAATAGTTGATTGAAAATATGTACAAGTAAAACCGCTCTAATCCGGCTGAAACGTCGATATATGCAATAAAAACAGAACTTCTCCCCTTTTCAATATCTTACTCAGTATTTTAACGAGAAACAAATAGTTGATTGAAAATGAAGTATTTAAGGTTATTATCTAATCAATTATGTGTTTGCATCATTTTTATCGTATATATAATGAATTAATACCAATAGACTGAAAATTCACAAAAACGTGGAAAAACGGCAAAATATTGCGTAATTCGATGATATTTTGTTTAAATCAAATAAAGGAAAAGGGGATGATAAACGTCAAAATATTGCTAAATTCGATGATTTTTCGTACGAAACAAAATGCAAGAAAACTTGCTTAAAAAGCAATATTATACGAAATTCTGAGATTTGAAGGCCAAATCACATATCGTGATACTACATGAAATAGTTTTGAAATATTGGTAAAAATGAATATATTTACGTAATATCAAACTACATGAAAAACGTGAAAAAAGTCAAAATATAACCATATTTGAGGATTTTAACTTCAAATCATAGAGCGAGGTTTCGTATTATTTAGATCCAAGAAAAGACATATGACAATGTTGTTTCCAATACAAATGATAAAAATCAATGTGTTTTTATTACAATTAACTAAAATGTTCCTGATTTTCTGTTTATATTACCGAGGGAAGATGTACACGTAAAACCGCTCTAATCGGGCTGAAACGTCGATATATGCAATAAAAACCGAACTTCTCCCCTTTACAATATCTTACTCAGTATTTTAACGAGAAACAAATAGATGATTGAAAATGAAGTATTTAAGGTTATTATCTAATCAATTATGTGTTTGCATAATTTTTATCGTATATATATGAATTAATACCCATATACTGAAAATTCACAAAAACGTGGAAAACGGCAAAATATTGCCTAATTCGATGATATTTTGTTTAAGTCACATAAAGGAAAAGGGGATGATAAACGTCAAAATATTGCTAAATTCGATGATTTTTCGTACGAAACAAAATGCAAGAAAACTTGCTTAAAATGCAATATTATGCGAAATTCTGAGATTTGAAGGCCAAATCACATATCGTGATACTACATGAAATAGTATCGAAATATTGGTAAAAATGAATATATTTACGTAATATCAAACTACATGAAAAACGTGAAAAAAGTCAATATATAACCATATTTAAGGATTTTAACTTCAAATCATAGAGCGAGGTTTCGTATTATTTAGATCCAAGAAAAGACATATGACAATGTTGTTTCCAATACAAATGATAAAAATCAATGTGTTTTCATTACAATTAACTAAAATGTTCCTGATTTTCTGTTTATATTACCAAGGGAAGATGTACACGTAAAACCGCTCTAATCCGGCTGAAACGTCGATATATGCAATAAAAACCGATCTTCTCCCCTTTACAATATCTTACTCAGTATTTTAACGAGAAACAAATAGATGATTGAAAATGAAGTATTTAAGGTTATTATCTAATCAATTATGTGTTTGCATAATTTTTATCGTATATATATGAATTAATACCCATATACTGAAAATTCACAAAAACGTGGAAAACGGCAAAATATTGCCTAATTCGATGATATTTTGTTTAAGTCACATAAAGGAAAAGGGGATGATAAACGTCAAAATATTGCTAAATTCGATGATTTTTCGTACGAAACAAAATGCAAGAAAACTTGCTTAAAATGAAATATTATGCGAAATTCTGAGATTTGAAGGCCAAATCACATATCGTGATACTACATGAAATAGAACCGAAATATTGGTAAAAATGAATATATTTACGTAGTATCAAACTACATGAAAAACGTGAAAAAAGTCACCATTTAACCATATTTGAGGCTTTTAACTTCAAATCATAGAGCGAGGTTTCGTATTATTTAGATCCAAGAAAAGACATATGACAATGTTGTTTCCAATACAAATGATAAAAATCAATGTGTTTTCATTACAATTAACTAAAATGTTCCTGATTTTCCGTTTATATTACCGAGGGAATATGTACACGTAAAACCGCTCTAATCCGGCTGAAACGTCGATATATGCAATAAAAACCGAACTTCTTCCCTTTTCAATATCTTACTCAGTATTTTACCGAGAAACAAATAGATGATTGAAAATGAAGTATTTAAGGTTATTATCTAATCAATTATGTGTTTGCATCATTTTTATCGTATATATAATGAATTAATACCTATACACTGAAAATTCACAAAAACGTGGAAAAACGGCAAAATATTGCGTAATTCGATGATATTTTGTTTAAATCAAATAAAGGAAAAGGGGATGATAAACGTCAAAATATTGCTAAATTCGATGATTTTTCGTACGAAACAAAATGCAAGAAAACTAGCTTAAAATGCAATATTATGCGAAATTCTGAGATTTGAAGGCCAAATCACATATCGTGATACTACATGAAATAGTATCGAAATATTGGTAAAAATGAATATATTTACGTAATATCAAACTACATGAAAAACGTGAAAAAAGTCAAAATATAACCATATCTGAGGATTTTAACTTCAAATCATAGAGCGAGGTTTCGTATTATTTAGATCCAAGAAAAGACATATGACAATGTTGTTTCCAATACAAATGATAAAAATCAATGTGTTTTCATTACAATTAACTAAAATGTTCCTGATTTTCTGTTTATATTACCGAGGGAAGATGTACACGTAAAACCGCTCTAATCCGGCTGAAACGTCGATATATGCAATAAAAACAGAACTTCTCCCCTTTTCAATATCTTACTCAGTATTTTAACGAGAAACAAATAGTTGATTGAAAATGAAGTATTTAAGATTATTATCTAATCAAATTATGTGTTTGCATCATTTTTATCGTATATATAATGAATTAATACCTATAGACTGAAAATTCACAAAAACGTGGAAAAACGGCAAAATATTGCGTAATTCGATGATATTTTGTTTAAGTCGCATAAAGGAAAAGGGGATGATAAACGTCAAAATATTGCTAAATTCGATGATTTTTCGTACGAAATAAAATGCAAGAAAACTTGCTTAAAATGCAATATTATGCGAAATTCTGAGATTTGAAGGCCAAATCACATATCGTGATACTACATGAAATAGAATCGAAATATTGGTAAAAATGAATATATTTACGTAGCATCAAACTACATGAAAAACGTGAAAAAAGTCACCCGTTAACCATATTTGAGGATTTTAACTTCAAATCATAGAGCGAGGTTTCGTATTATTTAGATCCAAGAAAAGACAAATGACAATGTTGTTTCCAATACAAATGATAAAAATCAATGTGTTTTCATTAGAATTAACTAAAATGTTCCTGATTTTCCGTTTATATTACCGATGGAAGATGTACACGAAAATCGCTCTATTCCGGCTGAAACGTCGATATATGCAATAAAAACAGAACTTCTCCCCTTTTCAATATCTTACTCGGTATTTTAACGAGAAACAAATAGATGATTGAAAATGAAGTATTTAAGGTTATTATCAATTATGTGTTTGCATAATTTTTGTCGTATATATATGAATTAATACCCATAGACTGAAAATTCACAAAAACGTGGAAAACGGCAAAATATTGCCTAATTCGATGATATTTTGTTTATGTCACATTAAGGAAAAGGGGATGATAAACGTCAAAATATTGCTAAATTCGATGATTTTTCGTACGAAACATAATGCAAGAAAACTTGCTTAAAATGCAATATTATGCGAAATTCTGAAATTTGAAGGCCAAATCACATATCGTGATACTACATGAAATAATATCATTTTTATCGTATATATAATGAATTAATACCTATGGACTGAAAATTCACAAAAACGTGGAAAAACGGCAAAATATTGCCTAATTCGATGATATTTTGTTTAAGTCGCATAAAGGAAAAGGGGAAGATAAACGTCAAAATATTGCTAAATTCGATGATTTTTCGTACAAAACAAAATGCAAGAAAACTTGCTTAAAATGAAATATTATGCGAAATTCTGAGATTTGAAGGCCAAATCACATATCGTGATACTACATGAAATAGAATCGAAATATTGGTAAAAATGAATATTTTTACGTAGTATCAAACTACATGAAAAACGTGAAAAAAGTCACTATTTAACCATATTTGAGGATTTTATCTTCAAATCATAGAGAGAGGTTTCGTATTATTTAGATCCAAGAAAAGACTTATGACAATGCTGTTTCCAATACAAATGATAAAAATCAATGTGTTTTCATTAGAATTAACTAAAATGTTCCTGATTTTCCGTTTATATTACCGAGGGAAGATGTACGCGTAAAACCGCTCTAATCCGGCTGAAACGTCGAAATATGCAATAAAAACCGAACTTCTCCCCTTTTCTATATTTTACACAGTATTTTAACGAGAAACAAATAGTTGATTGAAAATGAAGTATTTAAGGTTATTATCTAATTAATTATAGGTTTGCATCATTTTTATCGTATATATATGAATATATACGATAAAAATAGTCTAAACCCATAGACTTAAAATTCACAAAAACGTGGAAAACGGCAATATATTGCCTAATTCGATGATATTTTGTTTAAATCACATAAAGGAAAAGGGGATGATAAACGTCAAAATATTGATAAATTCGATGATTGTTCGTACGAAACAAAAGGCTAGCTCTTGCTTAAAATGCAATATTATGCGAAATTCTGAGATTTGAAGGCCAAATCACATATCGTGATACTACATGAAATAGAACCGAAATATTGGTAAAAATGAATATATTTAAGTAGTATCAAACTACATGAAAAACGTGAAAAAAGTCACCATTTAACCATATTTGAGGATTTTAACTTCAAATCATAGAGCGAGGTTTCGTATTATTTAGATCCAAGAAAAGACATATGACAATGTTGTTTCCAATACAAATGATAAAAATCAATGTGTTTTCATTACAATTAACTAAAATGTTCCTGATTTTCCGTTTATATTACCGAGGGAATATGTACACGTAAAACCGCTCTAATCCGGCTGAAACGTCGATATATGCAATAAAAACCGAACTTCTCCCCTTTTCAATATCTTACTCAGTATTTTACCGAGAAACAAATAGATGATTGAAAATGAAGTATTTAAGGTTATTCTCTAATCAATTATGTGTTTGCATAATTTTTATCGTATATATATGAATTAATACCTATAGACTGAAAATTCACAAAAACGTGGAAAACGGCAAAATATTGCCTAATTCGATGATATTTTGTTTAAGTCACATAAAGGAAAAGGGGATGATAAACGTCAAAATATTGCTAAATTCGATGATTGTTCGTACGAAACAAAAGGCAAGAAAACTTGCTTAAAATGCAATATTATGCGAAATTCTGAGATTTGAAGGCCAAATCACATATCGTGATACTACATGAAATAGAATCGAAATATTGGTAAAAATGAATATATTTACGTAGTATCAAACTACATGAAAAACGTGAAAAAAGTCACCCATTAACCATATTTGAGGATTTTAACTTCAAATCATAGAGCGAGGTTTCGTATTATTTAGATCCAAGAAAAGACAAATGACAATGTTGTTTCCAATACAAATGATAAAAATCAATGTGTTTTCATTAGAATTAACTAAAATGTTCCTGATTTTCCGTTTATATTACCGATGGAAGATGTACACGAAAATCGCTCTATTCCGGCTGAAACGTCGATATATGCAATAAAAACAGAACTTCTCCCCTTTTCAATATCTTACTCGGTATTTTAACGAGAAACAAATAGATGATTGAAAATGAAGTATTTAAGGTTATTATCAATTATGTGTTTGCATAATTTTTGTCGTATATATATGAATTAATACCCATAGACTGAAAATTCACAAAAACGTGGAAAACGGCAAAATATTGCCTAATTCGATGATATTTTGTTTATGTCACATAAAGGAAAAGGGGATGATAAACGTCAAAATATTGCTAAATTCGATGATTTTTCGTACGAAACATAATGCAAGAAAACTTGCTTAAAATGCAATATTATGCGAAATTCTGAAATTTGAAGGCCAAATCACATATCGTGATACTACATGAAATAATATCATTTTTATCGTATATATAATGAATTAATACCTATGGACTGAAAATTCACAAAAACGTGGAAAAACGGCAAAATATTGCCTAATTCGATGATATTTTGTTTAAGTCGCATAAAGGAAAAGGGGAAGATAAACGTCAAAATATTGCTAAATTCGATTATTTTTCGTACAAAACAAAATGCAAGAAAACTTGCTTAAAATGAAATATTATGCGAAATTCTGAGATTTGAAGGCCAAATCACATATCGTGATACTACATGAAATAGAATCGAAATATTGGTAAAAATGAATATTTTTACGTAGTATCAAACTACATGAAAAACGTGAAAAAAGTCACTATTTAACCATATTTGAGGATTTTATCTTCAAATCATAGAGAGAGGTTTCGTATTATTTAGATCCAAGAAAAGACTTATGACAATGCTGTTTCCAATACAAATGATAAAAATCAATGTGTTTTCATTAGAATTAACTAAAATGTTCCTGATTTTCCGTTTATATTACCGAGGGAAGATGTACGCGTAAAACCGCTCTAATCCGGCTGAAACGTCGATATATGCAATAAAAACCGAACTTCTCCCCTTTTCTATATTTTACACAGTATTTTAACGAGAAACAAATAGTTGATTGAAAATGAAGTATTTAAGGTTATTATCTAATTAATTATAGGTTTGCATCATTTTTATCGTATATATATGAATATATACGATAAAAATAGTCTAAACCCATAGACTTAAAATTCACATAAACGTGGAAAACGGCAATATATTGCCTAATTCGATGATATTTTGTTTAAATCACATAAAGGAAAAGGGGATGATAAACGTCAAAATATTGATAAATTCGATGATTGTTCGTACGAAACAAAAGGCTAGCTCTTGCTTAAAATGCAATATTATGCGAAATTCTGAGATTTGAAGGCCAAATCACATATCGTGATACTACATGAAATAGAACCGAAATATTGGTAAAAATGAATATATTTACGTAGTATCAAACTACATGAAAAACGTGAAAAAAGTCACCATTTAACCATATTTGAGGATTTTAACTTCAAATCATAGAGCGAGGTTTCGTATTATTTAGATCCAAGAAAAGACATATGACAATGTTGTTTCCAATACAAATGATAAAAATCAATGTGTTTTCATTACAATTAACTAAAATGTTCCTGATTTTCCGTTTATATTACCGAGGGAATATGTACACGTAAAACCGCTCTAATCCGGCTGAAACGTCGATATATGCAATAAAAACCGAACTTCTCCCCTTTTCAATATCTTACTCAGTATTTTACCGAGAAACAAATAGATGATTGAAAATGAAGTATTTAAGGTTATTCTCTAATCAATTATGTGTTTGCATAATTTTTATTGTATATATATGAATTAATACCTATAGACTGAAAGTTCACAAAAACGTGGAAAACGGCAAAATATTGCCTAATTCGATGATATTTTGTTTAAGTCACATAAAGGAAAAGGGGATGATAAACGTCAAAATATTGCTAAATTCGATGATTTTTTGTACGAAACAAAATGCAAGAAAACTAGCTTAAAATGCAATATTATGCGAAATTCTGAGATTTGAATGCCAAATCACATATCGTGATACTACATGAAATAGAATCGAAATATTGGTAAAAATGAATATATTTACCTAGTATCAAACTACATGAAAAACGTGAAAAAAGTCACCCGTTAACCATATTTGAGGATTTTAACTTCAAATCATAGAGCGAGGTTTCGTATTATTTAGATCCAAGAAAAGACAAATGACAATGTTGTTTCCAATACAAATGATAAAAATCAATGTGTTTTCATTAGAATTAACTAAAATGTTCCTGATTTTCCGTTTATATTACCGATGGAAGATGTACACGAAAATCGCTCTATTCCGGCTGAAACGTCGATATATGCAATAAAAACAGAACTTCTCCCCTTTTCAATATCTTACTCAGTATTTTAACGAGAAACAAATAGATGATTGAAAATGAAGTATTTAAGGTTATTATCAATTATGTGTTTGCATAATTTTTGTCGTATATATATGAATTAATACCCATAGACTGAAAATTCACAAAAACGTGGAAAACGGCAAAATATTGCCTAATTCGATGATATTTTGTTTATGTCACATAAAGGAAAAGGGGATGATAAACGTCAAAATATTGCTAAATTCGATGATTTTTCGTACGAAACATAATGCAAGAAAACTTGCTTAAAATGCAATATTATGCGAAATTCTGAGATTTGAAGGCCAAATCACATATCTTGATACTACATGAAATAGTATCATTTTTATCGTATATATAATGAATTAATACCTATGGACTGAAAATTCACAAAAACGTGGAAAAACGGCAAAATATTGCCTAATTCGATGATATTTTGTTTAAGTCGCATAAAGGAAAAGGGGAAGATAAACGTCAAAATATTGCTAAATTCGATGATTTTTCGTACAAAACAAAATGCAAGAAAACTTGCTTAAAATGAAATATTATGCGAAATTCTGAGATTTGAAGGCCAAATCACATATCGTGATACTACATGAAATAGAATCGAAATATTGGTAAAAATGAATATATTTACGTAGTATCAAACTACATGAAAAACGTGAAAAAAGTCACTATTAACCATATTTGAGGATTTTATCTTCAAATCATAGAGAGAGGTTTCGTATTATTTAGATCCAAGAAAAGACTTATGACAATGCTGTTTCCAATACAAATGATAAAAATCAATGTGTTTTCATTAGAATTAACTAAAATGTTCCTGATTTTCCGTTTATATTACCGAGGGAAGATGTACACGTAAAACCGCTCTAATCCGGCTGAAACGTCGATATATGCAATAAAAACCGAACTTCTCCCCTTTTCTATATTTTACTCAGTATTTTAACGAGAAACAAATAGATGATTGAAAATGAAGTATTTAAGGTTATTATCTAATTAATTATAGGTTTGCATCATTTTTATCGTATATATATGAATATATACGATAAAAATAGTCTAAACCCATAGACTTAAAATTCACAAAAACGTGGAAAACGGCCAAATATTGCCTAATTCGATGATATTTTGTTTAAGTCACATAAAGGAAAAGGGGATGATAAACGTCAAAATATTGCTAAATTCGATGATTGTTCGTACGAAACAAAAGGCAAGAAAACTTGCTTAAAATGCAATATTATGCGAAATTCTGAGATTTGAAGGCCAAATCACATATCGTGATACTACATGAAATAGAATCGAAATATTGGTAAAAATGAATATATTTACGTAGTATCAAACTACATGAAAAACGTGAAAAAAGTCACCCGTTAACCATATTTGAGGATTTTAACTTCAAATCATAGAGCGAGGTTTCGTATTATTTAGATCCAAGAAAAGACAAATGACAATGTTGTTTCCAATACAAATGATAAAAATCAATGTGTTTTCATTAGAATTAACTAAAATGTTCCTGACTTTCCGTTTATATTACCGATGGAAGATGTACACGAAAATCGCTCTATTCCGGCTGAAACGTCGATATATGCAATAAAAACAGAACTTCTCCCCTTTTCAATATCTTACTCGGTATTTTAACGAGAAACAAATAGATGATTGAAAATGAAGTATTTAAGGTTATTATCAATTATGTGTTTGCATAATTTTTGTCGTATATATATGAATTAATACCCATAGACTGAAAATTCACAAAAACGTGGAAAACGGCAAAATATTGCCTAATTCGATGATATTTTGTTTATGTCACATAAAGGAAAAGGGGATGATAAACGTCAAAATATTGCTAAATTCGATGATTTTTCGTACGAAACATAATGCAAGAAAACTTGCTTAAAATGCAATATTATGCGAAATTCTGAAATTTGAAGGCCAAATCACATATCGTGATACTACATGAAATAATATCATTTTTATCGTATATATAATGAATTAATACCTATGGACTGAAAATTCACAAAAACGTGGAAAAACGGCAAAATATTGCCTAATTCGATGATATTTTGTTTAAGTCGCATAAAGGAAAAGGGGAAGATAAACGTCAAAATATTGCTAAATTCGATGATTTTTCGTACAAAACAAAATGCAAGAAAACTTGCTTAAAATGAAATATTATGCGAAATTCTGAGATTTGAAGGCCAAATCACATATCGTGATACTACATGAAATAGAATCGAAATATTGGTAAAAATGAATATTTTTACGTAGTATCAAACTACATGAAAAACGTGAAAAAAGTCACTATTTAACCATATTTGAGGATTTTATCTTCAAATCATAGAGAGAGGTTTCGTATTATTTAGATCCAAGAAAAGACTTATGACAATGCTGTTTCCAATACAAATGATAAAAATCAATGTGTTTTCATTAGAATTAACTAAAATGTTCCTGATTTTCCGTTTATATTACCGAGGGAAGATGTACGCGTAAAACCGCTCTAATCCGGCTGAAACGTCGATATATGCAATAAAAACCGAACTTCTCCCCTTTTCTATATTTTACACAGTATTTTAACGAGAAACAAATAGTTGATTGAAAATGAAGTATTTAAGGTTATTATCTAATTAATTATAGGTTTGCATCATTTTTATCGTATATATATGAATATATACGATAAAAATAGTCTAAACCCATAGACTTAAAATTCACAAAAACGTGGAAAACGGCAATATATTGCCTAATTCGATGATATTTTGTTTAAATCACATAAAGGAAAAGGGGATGATAAACGTCAAAATATTGATAAATTCGATGATTGTTCGTACGAAACAAAAGGCTAGCTCTTGCTTAAAATGCAATATTATGCGAAATTCTGAGATTTGAAGGCCAAATCACATATCGTGATACTACATGAAATAGAACCGAAATATTGGTAAAAATGAATATATTTACGTAGTATCAAACTACATGAAAAACGTGAAAAAAGTCACCATTTAACCATATTTGAGGATTTTAACTTCAAATCATAGAGCGAGGTTTCGTATTATTTAGATCCAAGAAAAGACATATGACAATGTTGTTTCCAATACAAATGATAAAAATCAATGTGTTTTCATTACAATTAACTAAAATGTTCCTGATTTTCCGTTTATATTACCGAGGGAATATGTACACGTAAAACCGCTCTAATCCGGCTGAAACGTCGATATATGCAATAAAAACCGAACTTCTCCCCTTTTCAATATCTTACTCAGTATTTTACCGAGAAACAAATAGATGATTGAAAATGAAGTATTTAAGGTTATTCTCTAATCAATTATGTGTTTGTATAATTTTTATCGTATATATATGAATTAATACCTATAGACTGAAAATTCACAAAAACGTGGAAAACGGCAAAATATTGCCTAATTCGATGATATTTTGTTTAAGTCACATAAAGGAAAAGGGGATGATAAACGTCAAAATATTGCTAAATTCGATGATTTTTCGTACGAAACAAAATGCAAGAAAACTAGCTTAAAATGCAATATTATGCGAAATTCTGAGATTTGAATGCCAAATCACATATCGTGATACTACATGAAATAGAATCGAAATATTGGTAAAAATGAATATATTTACCTAGTATCAAACTACATGAAAAACGTGAAAAAAGTCACCCGTTAACCATATTTGAGGATTTTAACTTCAAATCATAGAGCGAGGTTTCGTATTATTTAGATCCAAGAAAAGACAAATGACAATGTTGTTTCCAATACAAATGATAAAAATCAATGTGTTTTCATTAGAATTAACTAAAATGTTCCTGATTTTCCGTTTATATTACCGATGGAAGATGTACACGAAAATCGCTCTATTCCGGCTGAAACGTCGATATATGCAATAAAAACAGAACTTCTCCCCTTTTCAATATCTTACTCAGTATTTTAACGAGAAACAAATAGATGATTGAAAATGAAGTATTTAAGGTTATTATCAATTATGTGTTTGCATAATTTTTGTCGTATATATATGAATTAATACCCATAGACTGAAAATTCACAAAAACGTGGAAAACGGCAAAATATTGCCTAATTCGATGATATTTTGTTTATGTCACATAAAGGAAAAGGGGATGATAAACGTCAAAATATTGCTAAATTCGATGATTTTTCGTACGAAACATAATGCAAGAAAACTTGCTTAAAATGCAATATTATGCGAAATTCTGAGATTTGAAGGCCAAATCACATATCTTGATACTACATGAAATAGTATCATTTTTATCGTATATATAATGAATTAATACCTATGGACTGAAAATTCACAAAAACGTGGAAAAACGGCAAAATATTGCCTAATTCGATGATATTTTGTTTAAGTCGCATAAAGGAAAAGGGGAAGATAAACGTCAAAATATTGCTAAATTCGATGATTTTTCGTACAAAACAAAATGCAAGAAAACTTGCTTAAAATGAAATATTATGCGAAATTCTGAGATTTGAAGGCCAAATCACATATCGTGATACTACATGAAATAGAATCGAAATATTGGTAAAAATGAATATATTTACGTAGTATCAAACTACATGAAAAACGTGAAAAAAGTCACTATTAACCATATTTGAGGATTTTATCTTCAAATCATAGAGAGAGGTTTCGTATTATTTAGATCCAAGAAAAGACTTATGACAATGCTGTTTCCAATACAAATGATAAAAATCAATGTGTTTTCATTAGAATTAACTAAAATGTTCCTGATTTTCCGTTTATATTACCGAGGGAAGATGTACACGTAAAACCGCTCTAATCCGGCTGAAACGTCGATATATGCAATAAAAACCGAACTTCTCCCCTTTTCTATATTTTACTCAGTATTTTAACGAGAAACAAATAGATGATTGAAAATGAAGTATTTAAGGTTATTATCTAATTAATTATAGGTTTGCATCATTTTTATCGTATATATATGAATATATACGATAAAAATAGTCTAAACCCATAGACTTAAAATTCACAAAAACGTGGAAAACGGCCAAATATTGCCTAATTCGATGATATTTTGTTTAAGTCACATAAAGGAAAAGGGGATGATAAACGTCAAAATATTGCTAAATTCGATGATTGTTCGTACGGAACAAAAGGCAAGAAAACTTGCTTAAAATGCAATATTATTCGAAATTCTGAGATTTGAAGGCCAAATCACATATCGTGATACTACATGAAATAGAATCGAAATATTGGTAAAAATGAATATATTTACGTAGTATCAAACTACATGAAAAACGTGAAAAAAGTCACTATTAACCATATTTGAGGATTTTATCTTCAAATCATAGAGAGAGGTTTCGTATTATTTAGATCCAAGAAAAGACTTATGACAATGCTGTTTCCAATACAAATGATAAAAATCAATGTGTTTTCATTAGAATTAACTAAAATGTTCCTGATTTTCCGTTTATATTACCGAGGGAAGATGTACACGTAAAACCGCTCTAATCCGGCTGAAACGTCGATATATGCAATAAAAACCGAACTTCTCCCCTTTTCTATATTTTACTCAGTATTTTAACGAGAAACAAATAGATGATTGAAAATGAAGTATTTAAGGTTATTATCTAATTAATTATAGGTTTGCATCATTTTTATCGTATATATATGAATATATACGATAAAAATAGTCTAAACCCATAGACTTAAAATTCACAAAAACATGGAAAACGGCCAAATATTGCCTAATTCGATGATATTTTGTTTAAGTCACATAAAGGAAAAGGGGATGATAAACGTCAAAATATTGCTAAATTCGATGATTGTTCGTACGAAACAAAAGGCAAGAAAACTTGCTTAAAATGCAATATTATGCGAAATTCTGAGATTTGAAGGCCAAATTACATATCGTGATACTACATGAAATAGAATCGAAATATTGGTAAAAATGAATATATTTACGTAGTATCAAACTACATGAAAAACGTGAAAAAAGTCACCATTTAACCATATTTGAGGATTTTAACTTCAAATCATAGAGCGAGGTTTCGTATTATTTAGATCCAAGAAAAGACATATGACAATGTTGTTTCCAATACAAATGATAAAAATCAATGTGTTTTCATTACAATTAACTAAAATGTTCCTGATTTTCTGTTTATATTACCGAGGGAAGATGTACACGTAAAACCGCTCTAATCCGGCTGAAACGTCGATATATGCAATAAAAACAGAACTTCTCCCCTTTTCAATATCTTACTCAGTATTTTAACGAGAAACAAATAGTTGATTGAAAATGAAGTATTTAAGGTTATTATCTAATCAATTATGTGTTTGCATCATTTTTATCGTATATATAATGAATTAATACCTATAGACTGAAAATTCACAAAAACGTGGAAAAACGGCAAAATATTGCGTAATTCGATGATATTTTGTTTAAATCAAATAAAGGGAAAGGGGATGATAAACGTCAAAATATTGCTAAATTCGATGATTTTTCGTACGAAACAAAATGCAAGAAAACTTGCTTAAAAAGCAATATTATGCGAAATTCTGAGATTTGAAGGCCAAATCACATATCGTGATACTACATGAAATAGAATCGAAATATTGGTAAAAATGAATATATTTACGTAGTATCAAACTACATGAAAAACGTGAAAAAAGTCACCATTTAACCATATTTGAGGATTTTAACTTCAAATCATAGAGCGAGGTTTCGTATTATTTAGATCCAAGAAAAGACATATGACAATGTTGTTTCCAATACAAATGATAAAAATCAATGTGTTTTCATTACAATTAACTAAAATGTTCCTGATTTTCCGTTTATATTACCGAGGGAAGATGTACACGTAAAACCGCTCTAATCTGGCTGAAACTTCGATATATGCAATAAAAACCGAACTTCTCCCCTTTACAATATCTTACTCAGTATTTTAACGAGAAACAAATAGATGATTGAAAATGAAGTATTTAAGGTTATTATCTGATCAATTATGTGTTTGCATAATTTTTATCGTATATATATGAATTAATACCCATATACTGAAAATTCACAAAAACGTGGAAAACGGCAAAATATTGCCTAATTCGATTATATTTTGTTTAAGTCACATAAAGGAAAAGGGGATGATAAACGTCAAAATATTGCTAAATTCGATGATTTTTCGTACGAAACAAAAGGCAAGAAAACTAGCTTAAAATGCAATATTATGCGAAATTCTGAGATTTGAAGGCCAAATCACATATCGTGATACTACATGAAATAGTATCGAAATATTGGTAAAAATGAATATATTTACGTAATATCAAACTACATGAAAAACGTGAAAAAAGTCAAAATATAACCATATTTGAGGATTTTAACTTCAAATCATAGAGCGAGGTTTCGTATTATTTAGATCCAAGAAAAGACATATGACAATGTTGTTTCCAATACAAATGATAAAAATCAATGTGTTTTCATTACAATTAACTAAAATGTTCCTGATTTTCTGTTTATATTACCGAGGGAAGATGTACACGTAAAACCGCTCTAATCGGGCTGAAACGTCGATATATGCAATAAAAACCGAACTTCTCCCCTTTACAATATCTTACTCAGTATTTTAACGAGAAACAAATAGATGATTGAAAATGAAGTATTTAAGGTTATTATCTAATCAATTATGTGTTTGCATAATTTTTATCGTATATATATGAATTAATACCCATATACTGAAAATTCACAAAAACGTGGAAAACGGCAAAATATTGCCTAATTCGATGATATTTTGTTTAAGTCACATAAAGGAAAAGGGGATGATAAACGTCAAAATATTGCTAAATTCGATGATTTTTCGTACGAAACAAAATGCAAGAAAACTTGCTTAAAATGCAATATTATGCGAAATTCTGAGATTTGAAGGCCAAATCACATATCGTGAAACTACATGAAATAGTATCGAAATATTGGTAAAAATGAATATATTTACGTAATATCAAACTACATGAAAAACGTGAAAAAAGTCAATATATAACCATATTTGAGGATTTTAACTTCAAATCATAGAGCGAGGTTTCGTATTATTTAGATCCAAGAAAAGACATATGACAATGTTGTTTCCAATACAAATGATAAAAATCAATGTGTTTTCATTACAATTAACTAAAATGTTCCTGATTTTCTGTTTATATTACCGAGGGAAGATGTACACGTAAAACCGCTCTAATCCGGCTGAAACGTCGATATATGCAATAAAAACCGAACTTCTTCCCTTTTCAATATCTTACTCAGTATTTTACCGAGAAACAAATAGATGATTGAAAATGAAGTATTTAAGGTTATTCTCTAATCAATTATGTGTTTGCATAATTTTTATCGTATATATATGAATTAATACCTATAGACTGAAAATTCACAAAAACGTGGAAAACGGCAAAATATTGCCTAATTCGATGATATTTTGTTTGTCACATGAAGGAAAAGGGGATGATAAACGTCAAAATATTGCTAAATTCGATGATTTTTCGTACGAAACAAAATGCAAGAAAACTAGCTTAAAATGCAATATTATGCGAAATTCTGAGATTTGAAGGCCAAATCACATATCGTGATACTACATGAAATAGTATCGAAATATTGGTAAAAATGAATATATTTACGTAATATCAAACTACATGAAAAACGTGAAAAAAGTCAAAATATAACCATATCTGAGGATTTTAACTTCAAATCATAGAGCGAGGTTTCGTATTATTTAGATCCAAGAAAAGACATATGACAATGTTGTTTCCAATACAAATGATAAAAATCAATGTGTTTTCATTACAATTAACTAAAATGTTCCTGATTTTCTGTTTATATTACCGAGGGAAGATGTACACGTAAAACCGCTCTAATCCGGCTGAAACGTCGATATATGCAATAAAAACAGAACTTCTCCCCTTTTCAATATCTTACTCAGTATTTTAACGAGAAACAAATAGATGATTGAAAATGAAGTATTTAAGGTTATTATCTAATCAATTATGTGTTTGCATCATTTTTATCGTATATATAATGAATTAATACCTATAGACTGAAAATTCACAAAAACGTGGAAAAACGGCAAAATATTGCGTAATTCGATGATATTTTGTTTAAATCAAATAAAGGAAAAGGGGATGATAAACGTCAAAATATTGCTAAATTCGATGATTTTTCGTACGAAATAAAATGCAATAAAACGTGCTTAAAATGCAATATTATGCGAAATTCTGAGATTTGAAGGCCAAATCACATATCGTGATACTACATGAAATAGAATCGAAATATTGGTAAAAATGAATATATTTACCTAGTATCAAACTACATGAAAAACGTGAAAAAAGTCACCCGTTAACCATATTTGAGGATTTTAACTTCAAATCATAGAGCGAGGTTTCGTATTATTTAGATCCAAGAAAAGACAAATGACAATGTTGTTTCCAATACAAATGATAAAAATCAATGTGTTTTCATTAGAATTAACTAAAATGTTCCTGATTTTCCGTTTATATTACCGATGGAAGATGTACACGAAAATCGCTCTATTCCGGCTGAAACGTCGATATATGCAATAAAAACAGAACTTCTCCCCTTTTCAATATCTTACTCAGTATTTTAACGAGAAACAAATAGATGATTGAAAATGAAGTATTTAAGGTTATTATCAATTATGTGTTTGCATAATTTTTGTCGTATATATATGAATTAATACCCATAGACTGAAAATTCACAAAAACGTGGAAAACGGCAAAATATTGCCTAATTCGATGATATTTTGTTTATGTCACATAAAGGAAAAGGGGATGATAAACGTCAAAATATTGCTAAATTCGATGATTTTTCGTACGAAACATAATGCAAGAAAACTTGCTTAAAATGCAATATTATGCGAAATTCTGATATTTGAAGGCCAAATCACATATCTTGATACTACATGAAATAGTATCATTTTTATCGTATATATAATGAATTAATACCTATGGACTGAAAATTCACAAAAACGTGGAAAAACGGCAAAATATTGCCTAATTCGATGATATTTTGTTTAAGTCGCATAAAGGAAAAGGGGAAGATAAACGTCAAAATATTGCTAAATTCGATGATTTTTCGTACGAAACATAATGCAAGAAAACTTGCTTAAAATGCAATATTATGCGAAATTCTGATATTTGAAGGCCAAATCACATATCTTGATACTACATGAAATAGTATCATTTTTATCGTATATATAATGAATTAATACCTATGGACTGAAAATTCACAAAAACGTGGAAAAACGGCAAAATATTGCCTAATTCGATGATATTTTGTTTAAGTCGCATAAAGGAAAAGGGGAAGATAAACGTCAAAATATTGCTAAATTCGATGATTTTTCGTACAAAACAAAATGCAAGAAAACTTGCTTAAAATGAAATATTATGCGAAATTCTGAGATTTGAAGGCCAAATCACATATCGTGATACTACATGAAATAGAATCGAAATATTGGTAAAAATGAATATATTTACGTAGTATCAAACTACATGAAAAACGTGAAAAAAGTCACTATTAACCATATTTGAGGATTTTATCTTCAAATCATAGAGAGAGGTTTCGTATTATTTAGATCCAAGAAAAGACTTATGACAATGCTGTTTCCAATACAAATGATAAAAATCAATGTGTTTTCATTAGAATTAACTAAAATGTTCCTGATTTTCCGTTTATATTACCGAGGGAAGATGTACACGTAAAACCGCTCTAATCCGGCTGAAACGTCGATATATGCAATAAAAACCGAACTTCTCCCCTTTTTTATATTTTACTCAGTATTTTAACGAGAAACAAATAGATGATTGAAAATGAAGTATTTAAGGTTATTATCTAATTAATTACAGGTTTGCATCATTTTTATCGTATATATATGAATATATACGATAAAAATAGTCTAAACCCATAGACTTAAAATTCACAAAAACGTGGAAAACGGCCAAATATTGCCTAATTCGATGATATTTTGTTTAAGTCACATAAAGGAAAAGGGGATGATAAACGTCAAAATATTGCTAAATTCGATGATTGTTCGTACGAAACAAAAGGCAAGAAAACTTGCTTAAAATGCAATATTATGGGAAATTCTGAGATTTGAAGGCCAAATCACATATCGTGATACTACATGAAATAGAATCGAAATATTGGTAAAAATGAATATATTTACGTAGTATCAAACTACATAAAAACGTGAAAAAAGTCACCATTTAACCATATTTGAGGATTTTAACTTCAAATCATAGAGCGAGGTTTCGTATTATTTAGATCCAAGAAAAGACATATGACAATGTTGTTTCCAATACAAATGATAAAAATCAATGTGCTTTCATTACAATTAACTAAAATGTTCCTGATTTTCCGTTTATATTACCGAGGGAATATGTACACGTAAAACCGCTCTAATCCGGCTGAAACGTCGATATATGCAATAAAAACAGAACTTCTCCCCTTTTCAATATCTTACTCAGTATTTTAACGAGAAACAAATAGTTGATTGAAAATATGTACAAGTAAAACCGCTCTAATCCGGCTGAAACGTCGATATATGCAATAAAAACAGAACTTCTCCCCTTTTCAATATCTTACTCAGTATTTTAACGAGAAACAAATAGTTGATTGAAAATGAAGTATTTAAGGTTATTATCTAATCAATTATGTGTTTGCATCATTTTTATCGTATATATAATGAATTAATACCAATAGACTGAAAATTCACAAAAACGTGGAAAAACGGCAAAATATTGCGTAATTCGATGATATTTTGTTTAAATCAAATAAAGGAAAAGGGGATGATAAACGTCAAAATATTGCTAAATTCGATGATTTTTCGTACGAAACAAAATGCAAGAAAACTTGCTTAAAAAGCAATATTATACGAAATTCTGAGATTTGAAGGCCAAATCACATATCGTGATACTACATGAAATAGTTTTGAAATATTGGTAAAAATGAATATATTTACGTAATATCAAACTACATGAAAAACGTGAAAAAAGTCAAAATATAACCATATTTGAGGATTTTAACTTCAAATCATAGAGCGAGGTTTCGTATTATTTAGATCCAAGAAAAGACATATGACAATGTTGTTTCCAATACAAATGATAAAAATCAATGTGTTTTTATTACAATTAACTAAAATGTTCCTGATTTTCTGTTTATATTACCGAGGGAAGATGTACACGTAAAACCGCTCTAATCGGGCTGAAACGTCGATATATGCAATAAAAACCGAACTTCTCCCCTTTACAATATCTTACTCAGTATTTTAACGAGAAACAAATAGATGATTGAAAATGAAGTATTTAAGGTTATTATCTAATCAATTATGTGTTTGCATAATTTTTATCGTATATATATGAATTAATACCCATATACTGAAAATTCACAAAAACGTGGAAAACGGCAAAATATTGCCTAATTCGATGATATTTTGTTTAAGTCACATAAAGGAAAAGGGGATGATAAACGTCAAAATATTGCTAAATTCGATGATTTTTCGTACGAAACAAAATGCAAGAAAACTTGCTTAAAATGCAATATTATGCGAAATTCTGAGATTTGAAGGCCAAATCACATATCGTGATACTACATGAAATAGTATCGAAATATTGGTAAAAATGAATATATTTACGTAATATCAAACTACATGAAAAACGTGAAAAAAGTCAATATATAACCATATTTAAGGATTTTAACTTCAAATCATAGAGCGAGGTTTCGTATTATTTAGATCCAAGAAAAGACATATGACAATGTTGTTTCCAATACAAATGATAAAAATCAATGTGTTTTCATTACAATTAACTAAAATGTTCCTGATTTTCTGTTTATATTACCAAGGGAAGATGTACACGTAAAACCGCTCTAATCCGGCTGAAACGTCGATATATGCAATAAAAACCGATCTTCTCCCCTTTACAATATCTTACTCAGTATTTTAACGAGAAACAAATAGATGATTGAAAATGAAGTATTTAAGGTTATTATCTAATCAATTATGTGTTTGCATAATTTTTATCGTATATATATGAATTAATACCCATATACTGAAAATTCACAAAAACGTGGAAAACGGCAAAATATTGCCTAATTCGATGATATTTTGTTTAAGTCACATAAAGGAAAAGGGGATGATAAACGTCAAAATATTGCTAAATTCGATGATTTTTCGTACGAAACAAAATGCAAGAAAACTTGCTTAAAATGAAATATTATGCGAAATTCTGAGATTTGAAGGCCAAATCACATATCGTGATACTACATGAAATAGAACCGAAATATTGGTAAAAATGAATATATTTACGTAGTGTCAAACTACATGAAAAACGTGAAAAAAGTCACCATTTAACCATATTTGAGGCTTTTAACTTCAAATCATAGAGCGAGGTTTCGTATTATTTAGATCCAAGAAAAGACATATGACAATGTTGTTTCCAATACAAATGATAAAAATCAATGTGTTTTCATTACAATTAACTAAAATGTTCCTGATTTTCCGTTTATATTACCGAGGGAATATGTTCACGTAAAACCGCTCTAATCCGGCTGAAACGTCGATATATGCAATAAAAACCGAACTTCTTCCCTTTTCAATATCTTACTCAGTATTTTACCGAGAAACAAATAGATGATTGAAAATGAAGTATTTAAGGTTATTATCTAATCAATTATGTGTTTGCATCATTTTTATCGTATATATAATGAATTAATACCTATACACTGAAAATTCACAAAAACGTGGAAAAACGGCAAAATATTGCGTAATTCGATGATATTTTGTTTAAATCAAATAAAGGAAAAGGGGATGATAAACGTCAAAATATTGCTAAATTCGATGATTTTTCGTACGAAACAAAATGCAAGAAAACTAGCTTAAAATGCAATATTATGCGAAATTCTGAGATTTGAAGGCCAAATCACATATCGTGATACTACATGAAATAGTATCGAAATATTGGTAAAAATGAATATATTTACGTAATATCAAACTACATGAAAAACGTGAAAAAAGTCAAAATATAACCATATCTGAGGATTTTAACTTCAAATCATAGAGCGAGGTTTCGTATTATTTAGATCCAAGAAAAGACATATGACAATGTTGTTTCCAATACAAATGATAAAAATCAATGTGTTTTCATTACAATTAACTAAAATGTTCCTGATTTTCTGTTTATATTACCGAGGGAAGATGTACACGTAAAACCGCTCTAATCCGGCTGAAACGCCGATATATGCAATAAAAACAGAACTTCTCCCCTTTTCAATATCTTACTCAGTATTTTAACGAGAAACAAATAGTTGATTGAAAATGAAGTATTTAAGATTATTATCTAATCAAATTATGTGTTTGCATCATTTTTATCGTATATATAATGAATTAATACCTATAGACTGAAAATTCACAAAAACGTGGAAAAACGGCAAAATATTGCGTAATTCGATGATATTTTGTTTAAGTCGCATAAAGGAAAAGGGGATGATAAACGTCAAAATATTGCTAAATTCGATGATTTTTCGTACGAAATAAAATGCAAGAAAACTTGCTTAAAATGCAATATTATGCGAAATTCTGAAATTTGAAGGCCAAATCACATATCGTGATACTACATGAAATAATATCATTTTTATCGTATATATAATGAATTAATACCTATGGACTGAAAATTCACAAAAACGTGGAAAAACGGCAAAATATTGCCTAATTCGATGATATTTTGTTTAAGTCGCATAAAGGAAAAGGGGAAGATAAACGTCAAAATATTGCTAAATTCGATGATTTTTCGTACAAAACAAAATGCAAGAAAACTTGCTTAAAATGAAATATTATGCGAAATTCTGAGATTTGAAGGCCAAATCACATATCGTGATACTACATGAAATAGAATCGAAATATTGGTAAAAATGAATATTTTTACGTAGTATCAAACTACATGAAAAACGTGAAAAAAGTCACTATTTAACCATATTTGAGGATTTTATCTTCAAATCATAGAGAGAGGTTTCGTATTATTTAGATCCAAGAAAAGACTTATGACAATGCTGTTTCCAATACAAATGATAAAAATCAATGTGTTTTCATTAGAATTAACTAAAATGTTCCTGATTTTCCGTTTATATTACCGAGGGAAGATGTACGCGTAAAACCGCTCTAATCCGGCTGAAACGTCGAAATATGCAATAAAAACCGAACTTATCCCCTTTTCTATATTTTACACAGTATTTTAACGAGAAACAAATAGTTGATTGAAAATGAAGTATTTAAGGTTATTATCTAATTAATTATAGGTTTGCATCATTTTTATCGTATATATATGAATATATACGATAAAAATAGTCTAAACCCATAGACTTAAAATTCACAAAAACGTGGAAAACGGCAATATATTGCCTAATTCGATGATATTTTGTTTAAATCACATAAAGGAAAAGGGGATGATAAACGTCAAAATATTGATAAATTCGATGATTGTTCGTACGAAACAAAAGGCTAGCTCTTGCTTAAAATGCAATATTATGCGAAATTCTGAGATTTGAAGGCCAAATCACATATCGTGATACTACATGAAATAGAACCGAAATATTGGTAAAAATGAATATATTTAAGTAGTATCAAACTACATGAAAAACGTGAAAAAAGTCACCATTTAACCATATTTGAGGATTTTAACTTCAAATCATAGAGCGAGGTTTCGTATTATTTAGATCCAAGAAAAGACATATGACAATGTTGTTTCCAATACAAATGATAAAAATCAATGTGTTTTCATTACAATTAACTAAAATGTTCCTGATTTTCCGTTTATATTACCGAGGGAATATGTACACGTAAAACCGCTCTAATCCGGCTGAAACGTCGATATATGCAATAAAAACCGAACTTCTCCCCTTTACAATATCTTACTCAGTATTTTACCGAGAAACAAATAGATGATTGAAAATGAAGTATTTAAGGTTATTCTCTAATCAATTATGTGTTTGCATAATTTTTATCGTATATATATGAATTAATACCTATAGACTGAAAATTCACAAAAACGTGGAAAACGGCAAAATATTGCCTAATTCGATGATATTTTGTTTAAGTCACATAAAGGAAAAGGGGATGATAAACGTCAAAATATTGCTAAATTCGATGATTGTTCGTACGAAACAAAAGGCAAGAAAACTTGCTTAAAATGCAATATTATGCGAAATTCTGAGATTTGAAGGCCAAATCACATATCGTGATACTACATGAAATAGAATCGAAATATTGGTAAAAATGAATATATTTACGTAGTATCAAACTACATGAAAACGTGAAAAAAGTCACCCATTAACCATATTTGAGGATTTTAACTTCAAATCATAGAGCGAGGTTTCGTATTATTTAGATCCAAGAAAAGACAAATGACAATGTTGTTTCCAATACAAATGATAAAAATCAATGTGTTTTCATTAGAATTAACTAAAATGTTCCTGATTTTCCGTTTATATTACCGATGGAAGATGTACACGAAAATCGCTCTATTCCGGCTGAAACGTCGATATATGCAATAAAAACAGAACTTCTCCCCTTTTCAATATCTTACTCGGTATTTTAACGAGAAACAAATAGATGATTGAAAATGAAGTATTTAAGGTTATTATCAATTATGTGTTTGCATAATTTTTGTCGTATATATATGAATTAATACCCATAGACTGAAAATTCACAAAAACGTGGAAAACGGCAAAATATTGCCTAATTCGATGATATTTTGTTTATGTCACATAAAGGAAAAGGGGATGATAAACGTCAAAATATTGCTAAATTCGATGATTTTTCGTACGAAACATAATGCAAGAAAACTTGCTTAAAATGCAATATTATGCGAAATTCTGAAATTTGAAGGCCAAATCACATATCGTGATACTACATGAAATAATATCATTTTTATCGTATATATAATGAATTAATACCTATGGACTGAAAATTCACAAAAACGTGGAAAAACGGCAAAATATTGCCTAATTCGATGATATTTTGTTTAAGTCGCATAAAGGAAAAGGGGAAGATAAACGTCAAAATATTGCTAAATTCGATTATTTTTCGTACAAAACAAAATGCAAGAAAACTTGCTTAAAATGAAATATTATGCGAAATTCTGAGATTTGAAGGCCAAATCACATATCGTGATACTACATGAAATAGAATCGAAATATTGGTAAAAATGAATATTTTTACGTAGTATCAAACTACATGAAAAACGTGAAAAAAGTCACTATTTAACCATATTTGAGGATTTTATCTTCAAATCATAGAGAGAGGTTTCGTATTATTTAGATCCAAGAAAAGACTTATGACAATGCTGTTTCCAATACAAATGATAAAAATCAATGTGTTTTCATTAGAATTAACTAAAATGTTCCTGATTTTCCGTTTATATTACCGAGGGAAGATGTACGCGTAAAACCGCTCTAATCCGGCTGAAACGTCGATATATGCAATAAAAACCGAACTTCTCCCCTTTTCTATATTTTACACAGTATTTTAACGAGAAACAAATAGTTGATTGAAAATGAAGTATTTAAGGTTATTATCTAATTAATTATAGGTTTGCATCATTTTTATCGTATATATATGAATATATACGATAAAAATAGTCTAAACCCATAGACTTAAAATTCACATAAACGTGGAAAACGGCAATATATTGCCTAATTCGATGATATTTTGTTTAAATCACATAAAGGAAAAGGGGATGATAAACGTCAAAATATTGATAAATTCGATGATTGTTCGTACGAAACAAAAGGCTAGCTCTTGCTTAAAATGCAATATTATGCGAAATTCTGAGATTTGAAGGCCAAATCACATATCGTGATACTACATGAAATAGAATCGAAATATTGGTAAAAATGAATATATTTACGTAGTATCAAACTACATAAAAACGTGAAAAAAGTCACCATTTAACCATATTTGAGGATTTTAACTTCAAATCATAGAGCGAGGTTTCGTATTATTTAGATCCAAGAAAAGACATATGACAATGTTGTTTCCAATACAAATGATAAAAATCAATGTGTTTTCATTACAATTAACTAAAATGTTCCTGATTTTCCGTTTATATTACCGAGGGAATATGTACACGTAAAACCGCTCTAATCCGGCTGAAACGTCGATATATGCAATAAAAACCGAACTTCTTCCCTTTTCAATATCTTACTCAGTATTTTACCGAGAAACAAATAGATGATTGAAAATGAAGTATTTAAGGTTATTATCTAATCAATTATGTGTTTGCATCATTTTTATCGTATATATAATGAATTAATACCTATACACTGAAAATTCACAAAAACGTGGAAAAACGGCAAAATATTGCGTAATTCGATGATATTTTGTTTAAATCAAATAAAGGAAAAGGGGATGATAAACGTCAAAATATTGCTAAATTCGATGATTTTTCGTACGAAACAAAATGCAAGAAAACTAGCTTAAAATGCAATATTATGCGAAATTCTGAGATTTGAAGGCCAAATCACATATCGTGATACTACATGAAATAGTATCGAAATATTGGTAAAAATGAATATATTTACGTAATATCAAACTACATGAAAAACGTGAAAAAAGTCAAAATATAACCATATCTGAGGATTTTAACTTCAAATCATAGAGCGAGGTTTCGTATTATTTAGATCCAAGAAAAGACATATGACAATGTTGTTTCCAATACAAATGATAAAAATCAATGTGTTTTCATTACAATTAACTAAAATGTTCCTGATTTTCTGTTTATATTACCGAGGGAAGATGTACACGTAAAACCGCTCTAATCCGGCTGAAACGTCGATATATGCAATAAAAACAGAACTTCTCCCCTTTTCAATATCTTACTCAGTATTTTAACGAGAAACAAATAGTTGATTGAAAATGAAGTATTTAAGATTATTATCTAATCAAATTATGTGTTTGCATCATTTTTATCGTATATATAATGAATTAATACCTATAGACTGAAAATTCACAAAAACGTGGAAAAACGGCAAAATATTGCGTAATTCGATGATATTTTGTTTAAGTCGCATAAAGGAAAAGGGGATGATAAACGTCAAAATATTGCTAAATTCGATGATTTTTCGTACGAAATAAAATGCAAGAAAACTTGCTTAAAATGCAATATTATGCGAAATTCTGAAATTTGAAGGCCAAATCACATATCGTGATACTACATGAAATAATATCATTTTTATCGTATATATAATGAATTAATACCTATGGACTGAAAATTCACAAAAACGTGGAAAAACGGCAAAATATTGCCTAATTCGATGATATTTTGTTTAAGTCGCATAAAGGAAAAGGGGAAGATAAACGTCAAAATATTGCTAAATTCGATGATTTTTCGTACAAAACAAAATGCAAGAAAACTTGCTTAAAATGAAATATTATGCGAAATTCTGAGATTTGAAGGCCAAATCACATATCGTGATACTACATGAAATAGAATCGAAATATTGGTAAAAATGAATATTTTTACGTAGTATCAAACTACATGAAAAACGTGAAAAAGTCACTATTTAACCATATTTGAGGATTTTATCTTCAAATCATAGAGAGAGGTTTCGTATTATTTAGATCCAAGAAAAGACTTATGACAATGCTGTTTCCAATACAAATGATAAAAATCAATGTGTTTTCATTAGAATTAACTAAAATGTTCCTGATTTTCCGTTTATATTACCGAGGGAAGATGTACGCGTAAAACCGCTCTAATCCGGCTGAAACGTCGAAATATGCAATAAAAACCGAACTTATCCCCTTTTCTATATTTTACACAGTATTTTAACGAGAAACAAATAGTTGATTGAAAATGAAGTATTTAAGGTTATTATCTAATTAATTATAGGTTTGCATCATTTTTATCGTATATATATGAATATATACGATAAAAATAGTCTAAACCCATAGACTTAAAATTCACAAAAACGTGGAAAACGGCAATATATTGCCTAATTCGATGATATTTTGTTTAAATCACATAAAGGAAAAGGGGATGATAAACGTCAAAATATTGATAAATTCGATGATTGTTCGTACGAAACAAAAGGCTAGCTCTTGCTTAAAATGCAATATTATGCGAAATTCTGAGATTTGAAGGCCAAATCACATATCGTGATACTACATGAAATAGAACCGAAATATTGGTAAAAATGAATATATTTAAGTAGTATCAAACTACATGAAAAACGTGAAAAAAGTCACCATTTAACCATATTTGAGGATTTTAACTTCAAATCATAGAGCGAGGTTTCGTATTATTTAGATCCAAGAAAAGACATATGACAATGTTGTTTCCAATACAAATGATAAAAATCAATGTGTTTTCATTACAATTAACTAAAATGTTCCTGATTTTCCGTTTATATTACCGAGGGAATATGTACACGTAAAACCGCTCTAATCCGGCTGAAACGTCGATATATGCAATAAAAACCGAACTTCTCCCCTTTACAATATCTTACTCAGTATTTTACCGAGAAACAAATAGATGATTGAAAATGAAGTATTTAAGGTTATTCTCTAATCAATTATGTGTTTGCATAATTTTTATCGTATATATATGAATTAATACCTATAGACTGAAAATTCACAAAAACGTGGAAAACGGCAAAATATTGCCTAATTCGATGATATTTTGTTTAAGTCACATAAAGGAAAAGGGGATGATAAACGTCAAAATATTGCTAAATTCGATGATTGTTCGTACGAAACAAAAGGCAAGAAAACTTGCTTAAAATGCAATATTATGCGAAATTCTGAGATTTGAAGGCCAAATCACATATCGTGATACTACATGAAATAGAATCGAAATATTGGTAAAAATGAATATATTTACGTAGTATCAAACTACATGAAAACGTGAAAAAGTCACCCATTAACCATATTTGAGGATTTTAACTTCAAATCATAGAGCGAGGTTTCGTATTATTTAGATCCAAGAAAAGACAAATGACAATGTTGTTTCCAATACAAATGATAAAAATCAATGTGTTTTCATTAGAATTAACTAAAATGTTCCTGATTTTCCGTTTATATTACCGATGGAAGATGTACACGAAAATCGCTCTATTCCGGCTGAAACGTCGATATATGCAATAAAAACAGAACTTCTCCCCTTTTCAATATCTTACTCGGTATTTTAACGAGAAACAAATAGATGATTGAAAATGAAGTATTTAAGGTTATTATCAATTATGTGTTTGCATAATTTTTGTCGTATATATATGAATTAATACCCATAGACTGAAAATTCACAAAAACGTGGAAAACGGCAAAATATTGCCTAATTCGATGATATTTTGTTTATGTCACATAAAGGAAAAGGGGATGATAAACGTCAAAATATTGCTAAATTCGATGATTTTTCGTACGAAACATAATGCAAGAAAACTTGCTTAAAATGCAATATTATGCGAAATTCTGAAATTTGAAGGCCAAATCACATATCGTGATACTACATGAAATAATATCATTTTTATCGTATATATAATGAATTAATACCTATGGACTGAAAATTCACAAAAACGTGGAAAAACGGCAAATATTGCCTAATTCGATGATATTTTGTTTAAGTCGCATAAAGGAAAAGGGGAAGATAAACGTCAAAATATTGCTAAATTCGATTATTTTTCGTACAAAACAAAATGCAAGAAAACTTGCTTAAAATGAAATATTATGCGAAATTCTGAGATTTGAAGGCCAAATCACATATCGTGATACTACATGAAATAGAATCGAAATATTGGTAAAAATGAATATTTTACGTAGTATCAAACTACATGAAAAACGTGAAAAAAGTCACTATTTAACCATATTTGAGGATTTTATCTTCAAATCATAGAGAGAGGTTTCGTATTATTTAGATCCAAGAAAAGACCTTATGACAATGCTGTTTCCAATACAAATGATAAAAATCAATGTGTTTTCATTAGAATTAACTAAAATGTTCCTGATTTTCCGTTTATATTACCGAGGGAAGATGTACGCGTAAAACCGCTCTAATCCGGCTGAAACGTCGATATATGCAATAAAAACCGAACTTCTCCCCTTTTCTATATTTTACACAGTATTTTAACGAGAAACAATAGTTGATTGAAAATGAAGTATTTAAGGTTATTATCTAATTAATTATAGGTTTGCATCATTTTTATCGTATATATATGAATATATACGATAAAAATAGTCTAAACCCATAGACTTAAAATTCACATAAACGTGGAAAACGGCAATATATTGCCTAATTCGATGATATTTTGTTTAAATCACATAAAGGAAAAGGGATGATAAACGTCAAAATATTGATAAATTCGATGATTGTTCGTACGAAACAAAAGGCTAGCTCTTGCTTAAAATGCAATATTATGCGAAATTCTGAGATTTGAAGGCCAAATCACATATCGTGATACTACATGAAATAGAATCGAAATATTGGTAAAAATGAATATATTTTACGTAGTATCAAACTACATAAAAACGTGAAAAAAGTCACCATTTAACCATATTTGAGGATTTTAACTTCAAATCATAGAGCGAGGTTTCGTATTATTTAGATCCAAGAAAAGACATATGACAATGTTGTTTCCAATACAAATGATAAAAATCAATGTGTTTTCATTACAATTAACTAAAATGTTCCTGATTTTCCGTTTATATTACCGAGGGAATATGTACACGTAAAACCGCTCTAATCCGGCTGAAACGTTGATATATGCAATAAAACCGAACTTCTCCCCTTTTCAATATCTTACTCAGTATTTTAACGAGAAACAAATAGTTGATTGAAAATATGTACAAGTAAAACCGCTCTAATCCGGCTGAAACGTCGATATATGCAATAAAAACAGAACTTCTCCCCTTTTCAATATCTTACTCAGTATTTTAACGAGAAACAAATAGTTGATTGAAAATGAAGTATTTAAGGTTATTATCTAATCAATTATGTGTTTGCATCATTTTTATCGTATATATAATGAATTAATACCAATAGACTGAAAATTCACAAAAACGTGGAAAAACGGCAAAATATTGCGTAATTCGATGATATTTTGTTTAAAATCAAATAAAGGAAAAGGGGATGATAAACGTCAAAATATTGCTAAATTCGATGATTTTTCGTACGAAACAAAATGCAAGAAAACTTGCTTAAAAGCAATATTATACGAAATTCTGAGATTTGAAGGCCAAATCACATATCGTGATACTACATGAAATAGTTTTGAAATATTGGTAAAAATGAATATATTTACGTAATATCAAACTACATGAAAAACGTGAAAAAGTCAAAATATAACCATATTTGAGGATTTTAACTTCAAATCATAGAGCGAGGTTTCGTATTATTTAGATCCAAGAAAGACATATGACAATGTTGTTTCCAATACAAATGATAAAAATCAATGTGTTTTTATTACAATTAACTAAAATGTTCCTGATTTTCTGTTTATATTACCGAGGGAAGATGTACACGTAAAACCGCTCTAATCGGGCTGAAACGTCGATATATGCAATAAAAACCGAACTTCTCCCCTTTACAATATCTTACTCAGTATTTTAACGAGAAACAAATAGATGATTGAAAATGAAGTATTTAAGGTTATTATCTAATCAATTATGTGTTTGCATAATTTTTATCGTATATATATGAATTAATACCCATATACTGAAAATTCACAAAAACGTGGAAAACGGCAAAATATTGCCTAATTCGATGATATTTTGTTTAAGTCACATAAAGGAAAAGGGGATGATAAACGTCAAATATTGCTAAATTCGATGATTTTTCGTACGAAACAAAATGCAAGAAAACTTGCTTAAAATGCAATATTATGCGAAATTCTGAGATTTGAAGGCCAAATCACATATCGTGATACTACATGAAATAGTATCGAAATATTGGTAAAAAATGAATATATTTACGTAATATCAAACTACATGAAAAACGTGAAAAAAGTCAATATATAACCATATTTAAGGATTTTAACTTCAAATCATAGAGCGAGGTTTCGTATTATTTAGATCCAAGAAAAGACATATGACAATGTTGTTTCCAATACAAATGATAAAAATCAATGTGTTTTCATTACAATTAACTAAAATGTTCCTGATTTTCGTTTATATTACCAAGGGAAGATGTACACGTAAAACCGCTCTAATCCGGCTGAAACGTCGATATATGCAAAAAAACGATCTTCTCCCCTTTACAATATCTTACTCAGTATTTTAACGAGAAACAAATAGATGATTGAAAATGAAGTATTTAAGGTTATTATCTAATCAATTATGTTTTGCATAATTTTTATCGTATATATATGAATTAATACCCATATACTGAAAATTCACAAAAAACGTGGAAAACGGCAAAATATTGCCTAATTCGATGATATTTTGTTTAAGTCACATAAAGGAAAAGGGGATGATAAACGTTCAAAATATTGCTAAATTCGATGATTTTTCGTACGAAACAAAATGCAAGAAAACTTGCTTAAAATGAAATATTATGCGAAATTCTGAGATTTGAAGGCCAAATCACATATCGTGATACTACATGAAATAGAACCGAAATATTGTAAAAATGAATATATTTACGTAGTATCAAACTACATGAAAAACGTGAAAAAAGTCACCATTTAACCATATTTGAGGCTTTTAACTTCAAATCATAGAGCGAGGTTTCGTATTATTTAGATCCAAGAAAAGACTATGACAATGTTGTTTCCAATACAAATGATAAAAATCAATGTGTTTTCATTACAATTAACTAAAATGTTCCTGATTTTCCGTTTATATTACCGAGGGAATATGTACACGTAAAACCGCTCTAATCCGGCTGAAACGTCGATATATGCAATAAAACCGAACTTCTTCCCTTTTCAATATCTTACTCAGTATTTTACCGAGAAACAAATAGATGATTGAAAATGAAGTATTTAAGGTTATTATCTAATCAATTATGTGTTTGCATCTTTTATCGTATATATAATGAATTAATACCTATACACTGAAAATTCACAAAAACGTGGAAAACGGCAAAATATTGCGTAATTCGATGATATTTTGTTTAAAATCAAATAAAGGAAAAGGGGATGATAAACGTCAAATATTGCTAAATTCGATGATTTTTCGTACGAAACAAAATGCAAGAAAACTAGCTTAAAATGCAATATTATGCGAAATTCTGAGATTTAAGGCCAAATCACATATCGTGATACTACATGAAATAGTATCGAAATATTGGTAAAATGAATATATTTACGTAATATCAAACTACATGAAAAACGTGAAAAAAGTCAAAATATAACCATATCTGAGGATTTTAACTTCAAATCATAGAGCGAGGTTTCGTATTATTTAGATCCAAGAAAAGACATATGACAATGTTGTTTCCAATACAAATGATAAAAATCAATGTGTTTTTCATTACAATTAACTAAAATGTTCCTGATTTTCTGTTTATATTACCGAGGGAAGATGTACACGTAAAACCGCTCTAATCCGGCTGAAACGTCGATATATGCAATAAAAACAGAACTTCTCCCCTTTTCAATATCTTACTCAGTATTTTAACGAGAAACAAATAGTTGATTGAAAATGAAGTATTTAAGATTATTATCTAAATCAAATTATGTGTTTGCATCATTTTTATCGTATATATAATGAATTAATACCTATAGACTGAAAATTCACAAAAACGTGGAAAAACGGCAAAATATTGCGTAATTCGATGATATTTTGTTTAAGTCGCATAAAGGAAAAGGGGATGATAAACGTCAAAATATTGCTAAATTCGATGATTTTTCGTACGAAATAAATGCAAGAAAACTTGCTTAAAATGCAATATTATGCGAAATTCTGAAATTTGAAGGCCAAATCCACATATCGTGATACTACATGAAATAATATCATTTTTATCGTATATATAATGAATTAATACCTATGGACTGAAAATTCACAAAAACGTGGAAAAACGGCAAAATATTGCCTAATTCGATGATATTTTGTTTAAGTCGCATAAAGGAAAAGGGGAAGATAAACGTCAAATATTGCTAAATTCGATGATTTTTCGTACAAAACAAAATGCAAGAAAACTTGCTTAAAATGAAATATTATGCGAAATTCTGAGATTTGAAGGCCAAATCACATATCGTGATACTACATGAAATAGAATCGAAATATTGGTAAAAATGAATATTTTTACGTAGTATCAAACTACATGAAAAACGTGAAAAAAGTCACTATTTAACCATATTTGAGGATTTTATCTTCAAATCATAGAGAGAGGTTTCGTATTTATAGATCCAAGAAAAGACTTATGACAATGCTGTTTCCAATACAAATGATAAAAATCAATGTGTTTTCATTAGAATTAACTAAAATGTTCCTGATTTTCCGTTTATATTACCGAGGAAGATGTACGCGTAAAACCGCTCTAATCCGGCTGAAACGTCGAAATATGCAATAAAAACCGACTTCTCCCCTTTTCTATATTTTACACAGTATTTTAACGAGAAAAAAATAGTTGATTGAAAATGAAGTATTTAAGGTTATTATCTAATTAATTATAGGTTTGCATCATTTTTATCGTATATATATTGAATATATACGATAAAAATAGTCTAAACCCATAGACTTAAAATTCACAAAAACGTGGAAAACGGCATATATTGCCTAATTCGATGATATTTTGTTTAAATCACATAAAGGAAAAGGGGATGATAAACGTCAAAATATTGATAATTCGATGATTGTTCGTACGAACAAAAGGCTAGCTCTTGCTTAAAATGCAATATTATGCGAAATTCTGAGATTTGAAGGCCAAAATCACATATCGTGATACTACATGAAATAGAACCGAAATATTGGTAAAAATTAATATATTTAAGTAGTATCAAACTACATGAAAAACGTGAAAAAAGTCACCATTTAACCATATTTGAGGATTTTAACTTCAAATCATAGAGCGAGGTTTCGTATTATTTAGATCCAAGAAAAGACATATGACAATGTTGTTTCCAATACAAATGATAAAAATCAATGTGTTTTCATTACAATTAACTAAATGTTCCTGATTTTCCGTTTATATTACCGAGGGAATATGTACACGTAAAACCGCTCTAATCCGGCTGAAACGTCGATATATGCAATAAAACCGAACTTCTCCCCTTTTCAATATCTTACTCAGTATTTTACCGAGAAAACAAATAGATGATTGAAATGAAGTATTTAAGGTTATTCTCTAATCAATTATGTGTTGCATAATTTTTATCGTATATATATGAATTAATACCTATAGACTGAAATTCACAAAAACGTGGAAAACGGCAAAATATTGCCTAATTCGATGATATTTTGTTTAAGTCACATAAAGGAAAAGGGGATGATAAACGTCAAAATATTGCTAAATTCGATGATTGTTCGTACGAAACAAAAGGCAAGAAAACTTGCTTAAAATGCATATTATGCAAATTCTGAGATTTGAAGGCCAAATCACATATCGTGATACTACATGAAATAGAATCGAAATATTGGTAAAAATGAATATATTTACGTAGTATCAAACTACATGAAAACGTGAAAAAGTCACCCATTAACCATATTTGAGGATTTTAACTTCAAATCATAGAGCGAGGTTTCGTATTATTTAGATCCAAGAAAAGACAAATGACATGTTGTTTCCAATACAAATGATAAAAATCAATGTGTTTTTCATTAGAATTAACTAAATGTTCCTGATTTTCCGTTTATATTACCGATGGAAGATGTACACGAAAATCGCTCTATTCCGGCTGAAACGTCGATATATGCAATAAAAACAGAACTTCTCCCCTTTTCAATATCTTACTCGGTATTTTAACGAGAAACAAATAGATGATTGAAAATGAAGTATTTAAGGTTATTATCAATTATGTGTTTGCATAATTTTTGTCGTATATATATGAATTAATACCCATAGACTGAAAATTCACAAAAACGTGGAAAACGGCAAAATATTGCCTAATTCGATGATATTTTGTTTATGTCACATAAAGGAAAAGGGGATGATAAACGTCAAAATATTGCTAAATTCGATGATTTTTTCGTACGAAACATAATGCAAGAAAACTTGCTTAAAATGCAATATTATGCGAAATTCTGAAATTTGAAGGCCAAATCACATATCGTGATACTACATGAAATAATATCATTTTTATCGTATATATAATGAATTAATACCTATGGACTGAAATTCACAAAAACGTGGAAAAACGGCAAAATATTGCCTAATTCGATGATATTTTGTTTAAGTCGCATAAAGGAAAAGGGGAAGATAAACGTCAAAATATTGCTAAATTCGATTATTTTTCGTACAAAACAAAATGCAAGAAAACTTGCTTAAAATGAAATATTATGCGAAATTCTGAGATTTGAAGGCCAAATCACATATCGTGATACTACATGAAATAGAATCGAAATATTGGTAAAAAATGAATTTTTACGTAGTATCAAACTACATGAAAAACGTGAAAAAAGTCACTATTTAACCATATTTGAGGATTTTATCTTCAAATCATAGAGAGAGGTTTCGTATTATTTAGATCCAAGAAAAGACTTATGACAATGCTGTTTCCAATACAAATGATAAAAATCAATGTGTTTTCATTAGAATTAACTAAAATGTTCCTGATTTTCCGTTTATATTACCGAGGGAAGATGTACGCGCTTAAAACCGCTCTAATCCGGCTGAAACGTCGATATATGCAATAAAAACCGAACTTCTCCCCTTTTCTATATTTTACACAGTATTTTAACGAGAAACAAATAGTTGATTGAAAATGAAGTATTTAAGGTTATTATCTAATTAATTATAGGTTTGCATCATTTTTATCGTATATATATGAATATATACGATAAAAATAGTCTAAACCCATAGACTTAAAATTCACATAAACGTGGAAAACGGCAATATATTGCCTAATTCGATGATATTTTGTTTAAATCACATAAAGGAAAAGGGGATGATAAACGTCAAAATATTGATAAATTCGATGAGTTCGTACGAAACAAAAGGCTAGCTCTTGCTTAAAATGCATATTATGCGAAATTCTGAGATTTGAAGGCCAAATCACATATCGTGATACTACATGAAATAGAACCGAAATATTGGTAAAAAATGAATATATTTACGTAGTATCAAACTACATGAAAAACGTGAAAAAAGTCACCATTTAACCATATTTGAGGATTTTAACTTCAAATCATAGAGCGAGGTTTCGTATTATTTAGATCCAAGAAAAGACATATGACAATGTTGTTTCCAATACAAATGATAAAAATCAATGTGTTTTCATTACAATTAACTAAAATGTTCCTGATTTTCCGTTTATATTACCGAGGGAATATGTACACGTAAAACCGCTCTAATCCGGCTGAAACGTCGATATATGCAATAAAAACCGAACTTCTCCCTTTTCAATATCTTACTCAGTATTTTACCGAGAAACAAATAGATGATTGAAAATGAAGTATTTAAGGTTATTCTCTAATCAATTATGTGTTTGCATAATTTTTATCGTATATATATGAATTAATACCTATAGACTGAAAGTTCACAAAAACGTGGAAAACGGCAAAATATTGCCTAATTCGATGATATTTTGTTTAAGTCACATAAAGGAAAAGGGGATGATAAACGTCAAAATATTGCTAAATTCGATGATTTTTCGTACGAAACAAAATGCAAGAAAACTAGCTTAAAATGCAATATTATGCGAAATTCTGAGATTTGAATGCCAAATCACATATCGTGATACTACATGAAATAGAATCGAAATATTGGTAAAAATGAATATATTTACCTAGTATCAAACTACATGAAAAACGTGAAAAAAGTCACCCGTTAACCATATTTGAGGATTTTAACTTCAAATCATAGAGCGAGGTTTCGTATTATTTAGATCCAAGAAAAGACAAATGACAATGTTGTTTCCAATACAAATGATAAAAATCAATGTGTTTTCATTAGAATTAACTAAAATGTTCCTGATTTTCTGTTTATATTACCGATGGAAGATGTACACGAAATCGCTCTATTCCGGCTGAAACGTCGATATATGCAATAAAAACAGAACTTCTCCCCTTTTCAATATCTTACTCAGTATTTTAACGAGAAACAAATAGATGATTGAAAATGAAGTATTTAAGGTTATTATCAATTAGTGTTTGCATAATTTTTGTCGTATATATATGAATTAATACCCATAGACTGAAAATTCACAAAAACGTGGAAACGGCAAAATATTGCCTAATTCGATGATATTTTGTTTATGTCACATAAAGGAAAAGGGGATGATAAACGTCAAAATATTGCTAAATTCGATGATTTTTCGTACGAAACATAATGCAAGAAAACTTGCTTAAAATGCAATATTATGCGAAATTCTGAGATTTGAAGGCCAAATCACATATCTTGATACTACATGAAATAGTATCATTTTTATCGTATATAATAATGAATTAATACCTATGGACTGAAAATTCACAAAAACGTGGAAAAACGGCAAAATATGCCTAATTCGATGATATTTTGTTTAAGTCGCATAAAGGAAAAGGGGAAGATAAACGTCCCAAATATTGCTAAATTCGATGATTTTTCGTACAAAACAAAATGCAAGAAAACTTGCTTAAAATGAAATATTATGCGAAATTCTGAGATTTGAAGGCCAAATCACATATCGTGATACTACATGAAATAGAATCGAAATATTGGTAAAAATGAATATATTTACGTAGTATCAAACTACATGAAAAACGTGAAAAAAGTCACTATTAACCATATTTGAGGATTTTATCTTCAAATCATAGAGAGAGGTTTCGTTTATTATTTAGATCCAAGAAAAGACTTATGACAATGCTGTTTCCAATACAAATGATAAAAATCAATGTGTTTTCATTAGAATTAACTAAAATGTTCCTGATTTTCCGTTATATTACCGAGGGAAGATGTACACGTAAAACCGCTCTAATCCGGCTGAAACGTCGATATATGCAATAAAAACCGAACTTCTCCCCTTTTCTATATTTTACTCAGTATTTTAACGAGAAACAAATAGATGATTGAAAATGAAGTATTTAAGGTTATTATCTAATTAATTATAGGTTTGCATCATTTTTATCGTATATATATGAATATATACGATAAAAATAGTCTAAACCCATAGACTTAAAATCACAAAAACGTGGAAAACGGCCAAATATTGCCTAATTCGATGATATTTTGTTTAAGTCACATAAAGGAAAAGGGATGATAAACGTCAAAATATTGCTAATTCGATGATTGTTCGTACGAAACAAAAGCAAGAAAACTTGCTTAAAATGCAATATTTGCGAAATTCTGAGATTGAAGGCCAAATCACATATCGTGATACTACATGAAATAGAATCGAAATATTGGTAAAAATGAATATATTTACGTAGTATCAAACTACATGAAAAACGTGAAAAAAGTCACCCGTTAACCATATTTGAGGATTTTAACTTCAAATATAGAGCGAGGTTTCGTATTATTTAGATCCAAGAAAAGACAAATGACAATGTTGTTTCCAATACAAATGATAAAAATCAATGTGTTTTCATTAGATTAACTAAAATGTTCCTGATTTCCGTTTATATTACCGATGGAAGATGTACACGAAAATCGCTCTATTCCGGCTGAAACGTCGATATATGCAATAAAAACAGAACTTCTCCCCTTTTCAATATCTTACTCGGTATTTTAACGAGAAACAAATAGATGATTGAAAATGAAGTATTTAAGGTTATTATCAATTATGTGTTTGCATATTTTTGTCGTATATAATGAATTAATACCCATAGACTGAAAATTCACAAAAACGTGGAAAACGGCAAAATATTGCCTAATTCGATGATATTTTGTTTATGTCACATAAAGGAAAAGGGGATGATAAACGTCAAAATATTGCTAAATTCGATGATTTTTCGTACGAAACATAATGCAAGAAAACTTGCTTAAAATGCAATATTATGCGAAATTCTGAAATTTGAAGGCCAAATCACATATCGTGATACTACATGAAATAATATCATTTTTATCGTATATATAATGAATTAATACCTATGGACTGAAAATTCACAAAAACGTGGAAAAACGGCAAAATATTGCCTAATTCGATGATTTTTGTTTAAGTCGCATAAAGGAAAAGGGGAAGATAAACGTCAAAATATTGCTAAATTCGATGATTTTTCGTACAAAACAAAATGCAAGAAAAACTTGCTTAAAATGAAATATATGCGAAATTCTGAGATTTGAAGGCCAAATCACATATCGTGATACTACATGAAATAGAATCGAAATATTGGTAAAATGAATATTTTTACGTAGTATCAAACTACATGAAAAACGTGAAAAAAGTCACTATTTAACCATATTTGAGGATTTATCTTCAAATCATAGAGAGAGGTTTCGTATTATTTAGATCCAAGAAAAGACTATGACAATGCTGTTTCCATACAAATGATAAAAATCAATGTGTTTTCATTAGAATTAACTAAAAATGTTCCTGATTTTCCGTTTATATACGAGGAAAGATGTACGCGTAAAACCGCTCTAATCCGGCTGAAACGTGATATATGCAATAAAAACCGAACTTCTCCCCTTTTCTATATTTTACACAGTATTTTAACGAGAAACAAATAGTTGATTGAAAATGAAGTATTTAAGGTTATTATCTAATTAATTATAGGTTTGCATCATTTTTATTATCGTATATATATGAATATATACGATAAAAATAGTCTAAACCCATAGACTTAAAATTCACAAAAACGTGGAAAACGGCCAAATATTGCCTAATTCGATGATATTTTGTTTAAGTCACATAAAGGAAAAGGGGATGATAAACGTCAAAATATTGCTAAATTCGATGATTGTTCGTACGAAACAAAAGGCAAGAAAACTTGCTTAAAATGCAATATTATGCGAAATTCTGAGATTTGAAGGCCAAATCACATATCGTGATACTACATGAAATAGAATCGAAATATTGGTAAAAATGAATATATTTACGTAGTATCAAACTACATGAAAAACGTGAAAAAAGTCACCCGTTAACCATATTTGAGGATTTTAACTTCAAATCATAGAGCGAGGTTTCGTATTATTTAGATCCAAGAAAAGACAAATGACAATGTTGTTTCCAATACAAATGATAAAAATCAATGTGTTTTCATTAGAATTAACTAAAATGTTCCTGACTTTCCGTTTATATTACCGATGGAAGATGTACACGAAAATCGCTCTATTCCGGCTGAAACGTCGATATATGCAATAAAAACAGAACTTCTCCCCTTTTCAATATCTTACTCGGTATTTTAACGAGAAACAAATAGATGATTGAAAATGAAGTATTTAAGGTTATTATCAATTATGTGTTTGCATAATTTTTGTCGTATATATATGAATTAATACCCATAGACTGAAAATTCACAAAAACGTGGAAAACGGCAAAATATTGCCTAATTCGATGATATTTTGTTTATGTCACATAAAGGAAAAGGGGATGATAAACGTCAAAATATTGCTAAATTCGATGATTTTTCGTACGAAACATAATGCAAGAAAACTTGCTTAAAATGCAATATTATGCGAAATTCTGAAATTTGAAGGCCAAATCACATATCGTGATACTACATGAAATAATATCATTTTTATCGTATATATAATGAATTAATACCTATGGACTGAAAATTCACAAAAACGTGGAAAAACGGCAAAATATTGCCTAATTCGATGATATTTTGTTTAAGTCGCATAAAGGAAAAGGGGAAGATAAACGTCAAAATATTGCTAAATTCGATGATTTTTCGTACAAAACAAAATGCAAGAAAACTTGCTTAAAATGAAATATTATGCGAAATTCTGAGATTTGAAGGCCAAATCACATATCGTGATACTACATGAAATAGAATCGAAATATTGGTAAAA
Source organism: Procambarus clarkii (assembly GCF_040958095.1). Lineage (NCBI taxonomy): Eukaryota > Metazoa > Arthropoda > Malacostraca > Decapoda > Cambaridae > Procambarus > Procambarus clarkii. The sequence goes on from NW_027189134.1 coordinate 3,555,104, forward strand.
ATGAATATTTTTACGTAGTATCAAACTACATGAAAAACGTGAAAAAAGTCACTATTTAACCATATTTGAGGATTTTATCTTCAAATCATAGAGAGAGGTTTCGTATTATTTAGATCCAAGAAAAGACTTATGACAATGCTGTTTCCAATACAAATGATAAAAATCAATGTGTTTTCATTAGAATTAACTAAAATGTTCCTGATTTTCCGTTTATATTACCGAGGGAAGATGTACGCGTAAAACCGCTCTAATCCGGCTGAAACGTCGATATATGCAATAAAAACCGAACTTCTCCCCTTTTCTATATTTTACACAGTATTTTAACGAGAAACAAATAGTTGATTGAAAATGAAGTATTTAAGGTTATTATCTAATTAATTATAGGTTTGCATCATTTTTATCGTATATATATGAATATACGATAAAAATAGTCTAAACCCATAGACTTAAAATTCACAAAAACGTGGAAAACGGCAATATATTGCCTAATTCGATGATATTTTGTTTAAATCACATAAAGGAAAAGGGGATGATAAACGTCAAAATATTGATAAATTCGATGATTGTTCGTACGAAACAAAAGGCTAGCTCTTGCTTAAAATGCAATATTATGCGAAATTCTGAGATTTGAAGGCCAAATCACATATCGTGATACTACATGAAATAGAACCGAAATATTGGTAAAAATGAATATATTTACGTAGTATCAAACTACATGAAAAACGTGAAAAAAGTCACCATTTAACCATATTTGAGGATTTTAACTTCAAATCATAGAGCGAGGTTTCGTATTATTTAGATCCAAGAAAGACATATGACAATGTTGTTTCCAATACAAATGATAAAAATCAATGTGTTTTCATTACAATTAACTAAAATGTTCCTGATTTTCCGTTTATATTACCGAGGGAATATGTACACGTAAAACCGCTCTAATCCGGCTGAAACGTCGATATATGCAATAAAAACCGAACTTCTCCCCTTTTCAATATCTTACTCAGTATTTTACCGAGAAACAAATAGATGATTGAAAATGAAGTATTTAAGGTTATTCTCTAATCAATTATGTGTTTGTATAATTTTTATCGTATATATATGAATTAATACCTATAGACTGAAAATTCACAAAAACGTGGAAAACGGCAAAATATTGCCTAATTCGATGATATTTTGTTTAAGTCACATAAAGGAAAAGGGGATGATAAACGTCAAAATATTGCTAAATTCGATGATTTTTCGTACGAAACAAAATGCAAGAAAACTAGCTTAAAATGCAATATTATGCGAAATTCTGAGATTTGAATGCCAAATCACATATCGTGATACTACATGAAATAGAATCGAAATATTGGTAAAAATGAATATATTTACCTAGTATCAAACTACATGAAAAACGTGAAAAAAGTCACCCGTTAACCATATTTGAGGATTTTAACTTCAAATCATAGAGCGAGGTTTCGTATTATTTAGATCCAAGAAAAGACAAATGACAATGTTGTTTCCAATACAAATGATAAAAATCAATGTGTTTTCATTAGAATTAACTAAAATGTTCCTGATTTTCCGTTTATATTACCGATGGAAGATGTACACGAAAATCGCTCTATTCCGGCTGAAACGTCGATATATGCAATAAAAACAGAACTTCTCCCCTTTTCAATATCTTACTCAGTATTTTAACGAGAAACAAATAGATGATTGAAAATGAAGTATTTAAGGTTATTATCAATTATGTGTTTGCATAATTTTTGTCGTATATATATGAATTAATACCCATAGACTGAAAATTCACAAAACGTGGAAAACGGCAAAATATTGCCTAATTCGATGATATTTTGTTTATGTCACATAAAGGAAAAGGGGATGATAAACGTCACAAATATTGCTAAATTCGATGATTTTTCGTACGAAACATAATGCAAGAAAACTTGCTTAAAATGCAATATTATGCGAAATTCTGAGATTTGAAGGCCAAATCACATATCTTGATACTACATGAAATAGTATCATTTTTATCGTATATATAATGAATTAATACCTATGGACTGAAAATTCACAAAAACGTGGAAAAACGGCAAAATATTGCCTAATTCGATGATATTTTGTTTAAGTCGCATAAAGGAAAAGGGGAAGATAAACGTCAAAATATTGCTAAATTCGATGATTTTTCGTACAAAACAAAATGCAAGAAAACTTGCTTAAAATGAAATATTATGCGAAATTCTGAGATTTGAAGGCCAAATCACATATCGTGATACTACATGAAATAGAATCGAAATATTGGTAAAAATGAATATATTTACGTAGTATCAAACTACATGAAAAACGTGAAAAAAGTCACTATTAACCATATTTGAGGATTTTATCTTCAAATCATAGAGAGAGGTTTCGTATTATTTAGATCCAAGAAAAGACTTATGACAATGCTGTTTCCAATACAAATGATAAAAATCAATGTGTTTTCATTAGAATTAACTAAAATGTTCCTGATTTTCCGTTTATATTACCGAGGGAAGATGTACACGTAAAACCGCTCTAATCCGGCTGAAACGTCGATATATGCAATAAAAACCGAACTTCTCCCCTTTTCTATATTTTACTCAGTATTTTAACGAGAAACAAATAGATGATTGAAAATGAAGTATTTAAGGTTATTATCTAATTAATTATAGGTTTGCATCATTTTTATCGTATATATATGAATATATACGATAAAAATAGTCTAAACCCATAGACTTAAAATTCACAAAAACGTGGAAAACGGCCAAATATTGCCTAATTCGATGATATTTTGTTTAAGTCACATAAAGGAAAAGGGGATGATAAACGTCAAAATATTGCTAAATTCGATGATTGTTCGTACGGAACAAAAGGCAAGAAAACTTGCTTAAAATGCAATATTATTCGAAATTCTGAGATTTGAAGGCCAAATCACATATCGTGATACTACATGAAATAGAATCGAAATATTGGTAAAAATGAATATATTTACGTAGTATCAAACTACATGAAAAACGTGAAAAAAGTCACTATTAACCATATTTGAGGATTTTATCTTCAAATCATAGAGAGAGGTTTCGTATTATTTAGATCCAAGAAAAGACTTATGACAATGCTGTTTCCAATACAAATGATAAAAATCAATGTGTTTTCATTAGAATTAACTAAAATGTTCCTGATTTTCCGTTTATATTACCGAGGGAAGATGTACACGTAAAACCGCTCTAATCCGGCTGAAACGTCGATATATGCAATAAAAACCGAACTTCTCCCCTTTTCTATATTTTACTCAGTATTTTAACGAGAAACAAATAGATGATTGAAAATGAAGTATTTAAGGTTATTATCTAATTAATTATAGGTTTGCATCATTTTTATCGTATATATATGATATACGATAAAAATAGTCTAAACCCATAGACTTAAAATTCACAAAAACATGGAAAACGGCCAAATATTGCCTAATTCGATGATATTTTGTTTAAGTCACATAAAGGAAAAGGGGATGATAAACGTCAAAATATTGCTAAATTCGATGATTGTTCGTACGAAACAAAAGGCAAGAAAACTTGCTTAAAATGCAATATTATGCGAAATTCTGAGATTTGAAGGCCAATTACATATCGTGATACTACATGAAATAGAATCGAAATATTGGTAAAAATGAATATATTTACGTAGTATCAAACTACATGAAAAACGTGAAAAAAGTCACCATTTAACCATATTTGAGGATTTAACTTCAAATCATAGAGCGAGGTTTCGTATTATTTAGATCCAAGAAAAGACATATGACAATGTTGTTTCCAATACAAATGATAAAAATCAATGTGTTTTCATTACAATTAACTAAAATGTTCCTGATTTTCTGTTTATATTACCGAGGGAAGATGTACACGTAAAACCGCTCTAATCCGGCTGAAACGTCGATATATGCAATAAAAACAGAACTTCTCCCCTTTTCAATATCTTACTCAGTATTTTAACGAGAAACAAATAGTTGATTGAAAATGAAGTATTTAAGGTTATTATCTAATCAATTATGTGTTTGCATCATTTTTATCGTATATATAATGAATTAATACCTATAGACTGAAAATTCACAAAAAACGTGGAAAAACGGCAAAATATTGCGTAATTCGATGATATTTTGTTTAAATCAAATAAAGGGAAAGGGGATGATAAACGTCAAAATATTGCTAAATTCGATGATTTTTCGTACGAAACAAATGCAAGAAAACTTGCTTAAAAAGCAATATTATGCGAAATTCTGAGATTTGAAGGCCAAATCACATATCGTGATACTACATGAAATAGAATCGAAATATTGGTAAAAATGAATATATTTACGTAGTATCAAACTACATGAAAAAACGTGAAAAAAGTCACCATTTAACCATATTTGAGGATTTTAACTTCAAATCATAGAGCGAGGTTGAGGGGGGGGGATTATTTAGATCCAAGAAAAGACATATGACAATGTTGTTTCCAATACAAATGATAAAAATCAATGTGTTTTCATTACAATTAACTAAAATGTTCCTGATTTTCCGTTTATATTACCGAGGGAAGATGTACACGTAAAACCGCTCTAATCTGGCTGAAACTTCGATATATGCAATAAAAACCGAACTTCTCCCCTTTACAATATCTTACTCAGTATTTTTAACGAGAAACAAATAGATGATTGAAAATGAAGTATTTAAGGTTATTATCTGATCAATTATGGTTTGCATAATTTTATCGTATATATATGAATTAATACCCATATACTGAAAATTCACAAAAACGTGGAAAACGGCAAAATATTGCCTAATTCGATTATATTTTGTTTAAGTCACATAAAGGAAAAGGGGATGATAAACGTCAAAATATTGCTAAATTCGATGATTTTTCGTACGAAACAAAAGGCAAGAAAACTAGCTTAAAATGCAATATTATGCGAAATTCTGAGATTTGAAGGCCAAATCACATATCGTGATACTACATGAAATAGTATCGAAATATTGGTAAAAATGAATATATTTACGTAATATCAAACTACATGAAAAACGTGAAAAAAGTCAAAATATAACCATATTTGAGGATTTTAACTTCAAATCATAGAGCGAGGTTTCGTATTATTTAGATCCAAGAAAAGACATATGACAATGTTGTTTCCAATACAATGATAAAAATCAATGTGTTTTCATTACAATTAACTAAAATGTTCCTGATTTTCTGTTTATATTACCGAGGGAAGATGTACACGTAAAACCGCTCTAATCGGGCTGAAACGTCGATATATGCAATAAAAACCGAACTTCTCCCCTTTACAATATCTTACTCAGTATTTTAACGAGAAACAAATAGATGATTGAAAATGAAGTATTTAAGGTTATTATCTAATCAATTATGTGTTTGCATAATTTTTATCGTATATATATGAATTAATACCCATATACTGAAAATTCACAAAAACGTGGAAAACGGCAAAATATTGCCTAATTCGATGATATTTTGTTTAAGTCACATAAAGGAAAAGGGGATGATAAACGTCAAAATATTGCTAAATTCGATGATTTTTCGTACGAAACAAAATGCAAGAAAACTTGCTTAAAATGCAATATTATGCGAAATTCTGAGATTTGAAGGCCAAATCACATATCGTGAAACTACATGAAATAGTATCGAAATATTGGTAAAAATGAATATATTTACGTAATATCAAACTACATGAAAAACGTGAAAAAAGTCAATATATAACCATATTTGAGGATTTTAACTTCAAATCATAGAGCGAGGTTTCGTATTATTTAGATCCAAGAAAAGACATATGACAATGTTGTTTCCAATACAAATGATAAAAATCAATGTGTTTTCATTACAATTAACTAAAATGTTCCTGATTTTCTGTTTATATTACCGAGGGAAGATGTACACGTAAAACCGCTCTAATCCGGCTGAAACGTCGATATATGCAATAAAAACCGAACTTCTTCCCTTTTCAATATCTTACTCAGTATTTTACCGAGAAACAAATAGATGATTGAAAATGAAGTATTTAAGGTTATTCTCTAATCAATTATGTGTTTGCATAATTTTTATCGTATATATATGAATTAATACCTATAGACTGAAAATTCACAAAAACGTGGAAAACGGCAAAATATTGCCTAATTCGATGATATTTTGTTTGTCACATGAAGGAAAAGGGGATGATAAACGTCAAAATATTGCTAAATTCGATGATTTTTCGTACGAAACAAAATGCAAGAAAACTAGCTTAAAATGCAATATTATGCGAAATTCTGAGATTTGAAGGCCAAATCACATATCGTGATACTACATGAAATAGTATCGAAATATTGGTAAAAATGAATATATTTACGTAATATCAAACTACATGAAAAACGTGAAAAAAGTCAAAATATAACCATATCTGAGGATTTTAACTTCAAATCATAGAGCGAGGTTTCGTATTATTTAGATCCAAGAAAAGACATATGACAATGTTGTTTCCAATACAAATGATAAAAATCAATGTGTTTTCATTACAATTAACTAAAATGTTCCTGATTTTCTGTTTATATTACCGAGGGAAGATGTACACGTAAAACCGCTCTAATCCGGCTGAAACGTCGATATATGCAATAAAAACAGAACTTCTCCCCTTTTCAATATCTTACTCAGTATTTTAACGAGAAACAAATAGATGATTGAAAATGAAGTATTTAAGGTTATTATCTAATCAATTATGTGTTTGCATCATTTTTATCGTATATATAATGAATTAATACCTATAGACTGAAAATTCACAAAAACGTGGAAAAACGGCAAAATATTGCGTAATTCGATGATATTTTGTTTAAATCAAATAAAGGAAAAGGGGATGATAAACGTCAAAATATTGCTAAATTCGATGATTTTTCGTACGAAATAAAATGCAATAAAACGTGCTTAAAATGCAATATTATGCGAAATTCTGAGATTTGAAGGCCAAATCACATATCGTGATACTACATGAAATAGAATCGAAATATTGGTAAAAATGAATATTTACCTAGTATCAAACTACATGAAAAACGTGAAAAAAGTCACCCGTTAACCATATTTGAGGATTTTAACTTCAAATCATAGAGCGAGGTTTCGTATTATTTAGATCCAAGAAAAGACAAATGACAATGTTGTTTCCAATACAAATGATAAAAATCAATGTGTTTTCATTAGAATTAACTAAAATGTTCCTGATTTTCCGTTTATATTACCGATGGAAGATGTACACGAAAATCGCTCTATTCCGGCTGAAACGTCGATATATGCAATAAAAACAGAACTTCTCCCCTTTTCAATATCTTACTCAGTATTTTAACGAGAAACAAATAGATGATTGAAAATGAAGTATTTAAGGTTATTATCAATTATGTGTTTGCATAATTTTTGTCGTATATATATGAATTAATACCCATAGACTGAAAATTCACAAAAACGTGGAAAACGGCAAAATATTGCCTAATTCGATGATATTTTGTTTATGTCACATAAAGGAAAAGGGGATGATAAACGTCAAAATATTGCTAAATTCGATGATTTTTCGTACGAAACATAATGCAAGAAAACTTGCTTAAAATGCAATATTATGCGAAATTCTGATATTTGAAGGCCAAATCACATATCTTGATACTACATGAAATAGTATCATTTTTATCGTATATATAATGAATTAATACCTATGGACTGAAAATTCACAAAAACGTGGAAAAACGGCAAAATATTGCCTAATTCGATGATATTTTGTTTAAGTCGCATAAAGGAAAAGGGGAAGATAAACGTCAAAATATTGCTAAATTCGATGATTTTTCGTACGAAACATAATGCAAGAAAACTTGCTTAAAATGCAATATTATGCGAAATTCTGATATTTGAAGGCCAAATCACATATCTTGATACTACATGAAATAGTATCATTTTTATCGTATATATAATGAATTAATACCTATGGACTGAAAATTCACAAAAACGTGGAAAAACGGCAAAATATTGCCTAATTCGATGATATTTTGTTTAAGTCGCATAAAGGAAAAGGGGAAGATAAACGTCAAAATATTGCTAAATTCGATGATTTTTCGTACAAAACAAAATGCAAGAAAACTTGCTTAAAATGAAATATTATGCGAAATTCTGAGATTTGAAGGCCAAATCACATATCGTGATACTACATGAAATAGAATCGAAATATTGGTAAAAATGAATATATTTACGTAGTATCAAACTACATGAAAAACGTGAAAAAAGTCACTATTAACCATATTTGAGGATTTTATCTTCAAATCATAGAGAGAGGTTTCGTATTATTTAGATCCAAGAAAAGACTTATGACAATGCTGTTTCCAATACAAATGATAAAAATCAATGTGTTTTCATTAGAATTAACTAAAATGTTCCTGATTTTCCGTTTATATTACCGAGGGAAGATGTACACGTAAAACCGCTCTAATCCGGCTGAAACGTCGATATATGCAATAAAAACCGAACTTCTCCCCTTTTTTATATTTTACTCAGTATTTTAACGAGAAACAAATAGATGATTGAAAATGAAGTATTTAAGGTTATTATCTAATTAATTACAGGTTTGCATCATTTTTATCGTATATATATGAATATATACGATAAAAATAGTCTAAACCCATAGACTTAAAATTCACAAAAACGTGGAAAACGGCCAAATATTGCCTAATTCGATGATATTTTGTTTAAGTCACATAAAGGAAAAGGGGATGATAAACGTCAAAATATTGCTAAATTCGATGATTGTTCGTACGAAACAAAAGGCAAGAAAACTTGCTTAAAATGCAATATTATGGGAAATTCTGAGATTTGAAGGCCAAATCACATATCGTGATACTACATGAAATAGAATCGAAATATTGGTAAAAATGAATATATTTACGTAGTATCAAACTACATAAAAACGTGAAAAAAGTCACCATTTAACCATATTTGAGGATTTTAACTTCAAATCATAGAGCGAGGTTTCGTATTATTTAGATCCAAGAAAAGACATATGACAATGTTGTTTCCAATACAAATGATAAAAATCAATGTGCTTTCATTACAATTAACTAAAATGTTCCTGATTTTCCGTTTATATTACCGAGGGAATATGTACACGTAAAACCGCTCTAATCCGGCTGAAACGTCGATATATGCAATAAAAACAGAACTTCTCCCCTTTTCAATATCTTACTCAGTATTTTAACGAGAAACAAATAGTTGATTGAAAATATGTACAAGTAAAACCGCTCTAATCCGGCTGAAACGTCGATATATGCAATAAAAACAGAACTTCTCCCCTTTTCAATATCTTACTCAGTATTTTAACGAGAAACAAATAGTTGATTGAAATGAAGTATTTAAGGTTATTATCTAATCAATTATGTGTTTGCATCATTTTTATCGTATATATAATGAATTAATACCAATAGACTGAAAATTCACAAAAACGTGGAAAAACGGCAAAATATTGCGTAATTCGATGATATTTTGTTTAAATCAAATAAAGGAAAAGGGGATGATAAACGTCAAAATATTGCTAAATTCGATGATTTTTCGTACGAAACAAAATGCAAGAAAACTTGCTTAAAAAGCAATATTATACGAAATTCTGAGATTTGAAGGCCAAATCACATATCGTGATACTACATGAAATAGTTTTGAAATATTGGTAAAAATGAATATATTTACGTAATATCAAACTACATGAAAAACGTGAAAAAAGTCAAAATATAACCATATTTGAGGATTTTAACTTCAAATCATAGAGCGAGGTTTCGTATTATTTAGATCCAAGAAAAGACATATGACAATGTTGTTTCCAATACAAATGATAAAAATCAATGTGTTTTTATTACAATTAACTAAAATGTTCCTGATTTTCTGTTTATATTACCGAGGGAAGATGTACACGTAAAACCGCTCTAATCGGGCTGAAACGTCGATATATGCAATAAAAACCGAACTTCTCCCCTTTACAATATCTTACTCAGTATTTTAACGAGAAACAAATAGATGATTGAAAATGAAGTATTTAAGGTTATTATCTAATCAATTATGTGTTTGCATAATTTTTATCGTATATATATGAATTAATACCCATATACTGAAAATTCACAAAAACGTGGAAAACGGCAAAATATTGCCTAATTCGATGATATTTTGTTTAAGTCACATAAAGGAAAAGGGGATGATAAACGTCAAAATATTGCTAAATTCGATGATTTTTCGTACGAAACAAAATGCAAGAAAACTTGCTTAAAATGCAATATTATGCGAAATTCTGAGATTTGAAGGCCAAATCACATATCGTGATACTACATGAAATAGTATCGAAATATTGGTAAAAATGAATATATTTACGTAATATCAAACTACATGAAAAACGTGAAAAAAGTCAATATATAACCATATTTAAGGATTTTAACTTCAAATCATAGAGCGAGGTTTCGTATTATTTAGATCCAAGAAAAGACATATGACAATGTTGTTTCCAATACAAATGATAAAAATCAATGTGTTTTCATTACAATTAACTAAAATGTTCCTGATTTTCTGTTTATATTACCAAGGGAAGATGTACACGTAAAACCGCTCTAATCCGGCTGAAACGTCGATATATGCAATAAAAACCGATCTTCTCCCCTTTACAATATCTTACTCAGTATTTTAACGAGAAACAAATAGATGATTGAAAATGAAGTATTTAAGGTTATTATCTAATCAATTATGTGTTTGCATAATTTTTATCGTATATATATGAATTAATACCCATATACTGAAAATTCACAAAAACGTGGAAAACGGCAAAATATTGCCTAATTCGATGATATTTTGTTTAAGTCACATAAAGGAAAAGGGGATGATAAACGTCAAAATATTGCTAAATTCGATGATTTTTCGTACGAAACAAAATGCAAGAAAACTTGCTTAAAATGAAATATTATGCGAAATTCTGAGATTTGAAGGCCAAATCACATATCGTGATACTACATGAAATAGAACCGAAATATTGGTAAAATGAATATATTTACGTAGTGTCAAACTACATGAAAAACGTGAAAAAAGTCACCATTTAACCATATTTGAGGCTTTTAACTTCAAATCATAGAGCGAGGTTTCGTATTATTTAGATCCAAGAAAAGACATATGACAATGTTGTTTCCAATACAAATGATAAAAATCAATGTGTTTTCATTACAATTAACTAAAATGTTCCTGATTTTCCGTTTATATTACCGAGGGAATATGTTCACGTAAAACCGCTCTAATCCGGCTGAAACGTCGATATATGCAATAAAAACCGAACTTCTTCCCTTTTCAATATCTTACTCAGTATTTTACCGAGAAACAAATAGATGATTGAAAATGAAGTATTTAAGGTTATTATCTAATCAATTATGTGTTTGCATCATTTTTATCGTATATATAATGAATTAATACCTATACACTGAAAATTCACAAAAACGTGGAAAAACGGCAAAATATTGCGTAATTCGATGATATTTTGTTTAAATCAAATAAAGGAAAAGGGGATGATAAACGTCAAAATATTGCTAAATTCGATGATTTTTCGTACGAAACAAAATGCAAGAAAACTAGCTTAAAATGCAATATTATGCGAAATTCTGAGATTTGAAGGCCAAATCACATATCGTGATACTACATGAAATAGTATCGAAATATTGGTAAAAATGAATATATTTACGTAATATCAAACTACATGAAAAACGTGAAAAAAGTCAAAATATAACCATATCTGAGGATTTTAACTTCAAATCATAGAGCGAGGTTTCGTATTATTTAGATCCAAGAAAAGACATATGACAATGTTGTTTCCAATACAAATGATAAAAATCAATGTGTTTTCATTACAATTAACTAAAATGTTCCTGATTTTCTGTTTATATTACCGAGGGAAGATGTACACGTAAAACCGCTCTAATCCGGCTGAAACGCCGATATATGCAATAAAAACAGAACTTCTCCCCTTTTCAATATCTTACTCAGTATTTTAACGAGAAACAAATAGTTGATTGAAAATGAAGTATTTAAGATTATTATCTAATCAAATTATGTGTTTGCATCATTTTTATCGTATATATAATGAATTAATACCTATAGACTGAAAATTCACAAAAACGTGGAAAAACGGCAAAATATTGCGTAATTCGATGATATTTTGTTTAAGTCGCATAAAGGAAAAGGGGATGATAAACGTCAAAATATTGCTAAATTCGATGATTTTTCGTACGAAATAAAATGCAAGAAAACTTGCTTAAAATGCAATATTATGCGAAATTCTGAAATTTGAAGGCCAAATCACATATCGTGATACTACATGAAATAATATCATTTTTATCGTATATATAATGAATTAATACCTATGGACTGAAAATTCACAAAAACGTGGAAAAACGGCAAAATATTGCCTAATTCGATGATATTTTGTTTAAGTCGCATAAAGGAAAAGGGGAAGATAAACGTCAAAATATTGCTAAATTCGATGATTTTTCGTACAAAACAAAATGCAAGAAAACTTGCTTAAAATGAAATATTATGCGAAATTCTGAGATTTGAAGGCCAAATCACATATCGTGATACTACATGAAATAGAATCGAAATATTGGTAAAAATGAATATTTTTACGTAGTATCAAACTACATGAAAAACGTGAAAAAAGTCACTATTTAACCATATTTGAGGATTTTATCTTCAAATCATAGAGAGAGGTTTCGTATTATTTAGATCCAAGAAAAGACTTATGACAATGCTGTTTCCAATACAAATGATAAAAATCAATGTGTTTTCATTAGAATTAACTAAAATGTTCCTGATTTTCCGTTTATATTACCGAGGGAAGATGTACGCGTAAAACCGCTCTAATCCGGCTGAAACGTCGAAATATGCAATAAAAACCGAACTTATCCCCTTTTCTATATTTTACACAGTATTTTAACGAGAAACAAATAGTTGATTGAAAATGAAGTATTTAAGGTTATTATCTAATTAATTATAGGTTTGCATCATTTTTATCGTATATATATGAATATATACGATAAAAATAGTCTAAACCCATAGACTTAAAATTCACAAAAACGTGGAAAACGGCAATATATTGCCTAATTCGATGATATTTGTTTAAATCACATAAAGGAAAAGGGGATGATAAACGTCAAAATATTGATAAATTCGATGATTGTTCGTACGAAACAAAAGGCTAGCTCTTGCTTAAAATGCAATATTATGCGAAATTCTGAGATTTGAAGGCCAAATCACATATCGTGATACTACATGAAATAGAACCGAAATATTGGTAAAAATGAATATATTTAAGTAGTATCAAACTACATGAAAAACGTGAAAAAAGTCACCATTTAACCATATTTGAGGATTTTAACTTCAAATCATAGAGCGAGGTTTCGTATTATTTAGATCCAAGAAAAGACATATGACAATGTTGTTTCCAATACAAATGATAAAAATCAATGTGTTTTCATTACAATTAACTAAAATGTTCCTGATTTTCCGTTTATATTACCGAGGGAATATGTACACGTAAAACCGCTCTAATCCGGCTGAAACGTCGATATATGCAATAAAAACCGAACTTCTCCCCTTTACAATATCTTACTCAGTATTTTACCGAGAAACAAATAGATGATTGAAAATGAAGTATTTAAGGTTATTCTCTAATCAATTATGTGTTTGCATAATTTTTATCGTATATATATGAATTAATACCTATAGACTGAAAATTCACAAAAACGTGGAAAACGGCAAATATTGCCTAATTCGATGATATTTTGTTTAAGTCACATAAAGGAAAAGGGGATGATAAACGTCAAAATATTGCTAAATTCGATGATTGTTCGTACGAAACAAAAGGCAAGAAAACTTGCTTAAAATGCAATATTATGCGAAATTCTGAGATTTGAAGGCCAAATCACATATCGTGATACTACATGAAATAGAATCGAAATATTGGTAAAAATGAATATATTTACGTAGTATCAAACTACATGAAAACGTGAAAAAAGTCACCCATTAACCATATTTGAGGATTTTAACTTCAAATCATAGAGCGAGGTTTCGTATTATTTAGATCCAAGAAAAGACAAATGACAATGTTGTTTCCAATACAAATGATAAAAATCAATGTGTTTTCATTAGAATTAACTAAATGTTCCTGATTTTCCGTTTATATTACCGATGGAAGATGTACACGAAAATCGCTCTATTCCGGCTGAAACGTCGATATATGCAATAAAAACAGAACTTCTCCCCTTTTCAATATCTTACTCGGTATTTTAACGAGAAACAAATAGATGATTGAAAATGAAGTATTTAAGGTTATTATCAATTATGTGTTTGCATAATTTTTGTCGTATATATATGAATTAATACCCATAGACTGAAAATTCACAAAAACGTGGAAAACGGCAAATATTGCCTAATTCGATGATATTTTGTTTATGTCACATAAAGGAAAAGGGGATGATAAACGTCAAAATATTGCTAAATTCGATGATTTTTCGTACGAAACATAATGCAAGAAAACTTGCTTAAAATGCAATATTATGCGAAATTCTGAAATTTGAAGGCCAAATCACATATCGTGATACTACATGAAATAATATCATTTTTATCGTATATATAATGAATTAATACCTATGGACTGAAAATTCACAAAAACGTGGAAAAACGGCAAAATATTGCCTAATTCGATGATATTTGTTTAAGTCGCATAAAGGAAAAGGGGAAGATAAACGTCAAAATATTGCTAAATTCGATTATTTTTCGTACAAAACAAAATGCAAGAAAACTTGCTTAAAATGAAATATTATGCGAAATTCTGAGATTTGAAGGCCAAATCACATATCGTGATACTACATGAAATAGAATCGAAATATTGGTAAAAATGAATATTTTTACGTAGTATCAAACTACATGAAAAACGTGAAAAAAGTCACTATTTAACCATATTTGAGGATTTTATCTTCAAATCATAGAGAGAGGTTTCGTATTATTTAGATCCAAGAAAAGACTTATGACAATGCTGTTTCAATACAAATGATAAAAATCAATGTGTTTTCATTAGAATTAACTAAAATGTTCCTGATTTTCCGTTTATATTACCGAGGGAAGATGTACGCGTAAAACCGCTCTAATCCGGCTGAAACGTCGATATATGCAATAAAAACCGAACTTCTCCCCTTTTCTATATTTTACACAGTATTTAACGAGAAACAAATAGTTGATTGAAAATGAAGTATTTAAGGTTATTATCTAATTAATTATAGGTTTGCATCATTTTTATCGTATATATATGAATATATACGATAAAAATAGTCTAAACCCATAGACTTAAAATTCACATAAACGTGGAAAACGGCAATATATTGCCTAATTCGATGATATTTTGTTTAAATCACATAAAGGAAAAGGGGATGATAAACGTCAAAATATTGATAAATTCGATGATTGTTCGTACGAAACAAAAGGCTAGCTCTTGCTTAAAATGCAATATTATGCGAAATTCTGAGATTTGAAGGCCAAATCACATATCGTGATACTACATGAAATAGAATCGAAATATTGGTAAAAATGAATATATTTACGTAGTATCAAACTACATAAAAACGTGAAAAAAGTCACCATTTAACCATATTTGAGGATTTTAACTTCAAATCATAGAGCGAGGTTTCGTATTATTTAGATCCAAGAAAAGACATATGACAATGTTGTTTCCAATACAAATGATAAAAATCAATGTGTTTTCATTACAATTAACTAAAATGTTCCTGATTTTCCGTTTATATTACCGAGGGAATATGTACACGTAAAACCGCTCTAATCCGGCTGAAACGTCGATATATGCAATAAAAACCGAACTTCTTCCCTTTTCAATATCTTACTCAGTATTTTACCGAGAAACAAATAGATGATTGAAAATGAAGTATTTAAGGTTATTATCTAATCAATTATGTGTTTGCATCATTTTTATCGTATATATAATGAATTAATACCTATACACTGAAAATTCACAAAAACGTGGAAAAACGGCAAAATATTGCGTAATTCGATGATATTTTGTTTAAATCAAATAAAGGAAAAGGGGATGATAAACGTCAAAATATTGCTAAATTCGATGATTTTTCGTACGAAACAAAATGCAAGAAAACTAGCTTAAAATGCAATATTATGCGAAATTCTGAGATTTGAAGGCCAAATCACATATCGTGATACTACATGAAATAGTATCGAAATATTGGTAAAAATGAATATATTTACGTAATATCAAACTACATGAAAAACGTGAAAAAAGTCAAATATAACCATATCTGAGGATTTTAACTTCAAATCATAGAGCGAGGTTTCGTATTATTTAGATCCAAGAAAAGACATATGACAATGTTGTTTCCAATACAAATGATAAAAATCAATGT
This sequence comes from Procambarus clarkii, assembly GCF_040958095.1. Classification (NCBI taxonomy): domain Eukaryota; kingdom Metazoa; phylum Arthropoda; class Malacostraca; order Decapoda; family Cambaridae; genus Procambarus; species Procambarus clarkii. Next base: position 3,571,585 of record NW_027189134.1, read on the forward strand.
GTTTTCATTACAATTAACTAAAATGTTCCTGATTTTCTGTTTATATTACCGAGGGAAGATGTACACGTAAAACCGCTCTAATCCGGCTGAAACGTCGATATATGCAATAAAAACAGAACTTCTCCCCTTTTCAATATCTTACTCAGTATTTTAACGAGAAACAAATAGTTGATTGAAAATGAAGTATTTAAGATTATTATCTAATCAAATTATGTGTTTGCATCATTTTTATCGTATATATAATGAATTAATACCTATAGACTGAAAATTCACAAAAACGTGGAAAAACGGCAAAATATTGCGTAATTCGATGATATTTTGTTTAAGTCGCATAAAGGAAAAGGGGATGATAAACGTCAAAATATTGCTAAATTCGATGATTTTTCGTACGAAATAAAATGCAAGAAAACTTGCTTAAAATGCAATATTATGCGAAATTCTGAAATTTGAAGGCCAAATCACATATCGTGATACTACATGAAATAATATCATTTTTATCGTATATATAATGAATTAATACCTATGGACTGAAAATTCACAAAAACGTGGAAAAAACGGCAAAATATTGCCTAATTCGATGATATTTTGTTTAAGTCGCATAAAGGAAAAGGGGAAGATAAACGTCAAAATATTGCTAAATTCGATGATTTTTCGTACAAAACAAAATGCAAGAAAACTTGCTTAAAATGAAATATTATGCGAAATTCTGAGATTTGAAGGCCAAATCACATATCGTGATACTACATGAAATAGAATCGAAATATTGGTAAAAATGAATATTTTTACGTAGTATCAAACTACATGAAAAACGTGAAAAAAGTCACTATTTAACCATATTTGAGGATTTTATCTTCAAATCATAGAGAGAGGTTTCGTATTATTTAGATCCAAGAAAAGACTTATGACAATGCTGTTTCCAATACAAATGATAAAAATCAATGTGTTTTCATTAGAATTAACTAAAATGTTCCTGATTTTCCGTTTATATTACCGAGGGAAGATGTACGCGTAAAACCGCTCTAATCCGGCTGAAACGTCGAAATATGCAATAAAAACCGAACTTATCCCTTTTCTATATTTTACACAGTATTTTAACGAGAAACAAATAGTTGATTGAAAATGAAGTATTTAAGGTTATTATCTAATTAATTATAGGTTTGCATCATTTTTATCGTATATATATGAATATATACGATAAAAATAGTCTAAACCCATAGACTTAAAATTCACAAAACGTGGAAAACGGCAATATATTGCCTAATTCGATGATATTTTGTTTAAATCACATAAAGGAAAAGGGGATGATAAACGTCAAAATATTGATAAATTCGATGATTGTTCGTACGAAACAAAAGGCTAGCTCTTGCTTAAAATGCAATATTATGCGAAATTCTGAGATTTGAAGGCCAAATCACATATCGTGATACTACATGAAATAGAACCGAAATATTGGTAAAATGAATATATTTAAGTAGTATCAAACTACATGAAAAACGTGAAAAAAGTCACCATTTAACCATATTTGAGGATTTTAACTTCAAATCATAGAGCGAGGTTTCGTATTATTTAGATCCAAGAAAAGACATATGACAATGTTGTTTTCCAATACAAATGATAAAAATCAATGTGTTTTCATTACAATTAACTAAAATGTTCCTGATTTTCCGTTTATATTACCGAGGGAATATGTACACGTAAAACCGCTCTAATCCGGCTGAAACGTCGATATATGCAATAAAAACCGAACTTCTCCCCTTTACAATATCTTACTCAGTATTTTACCGAGAAACAAATAGATGATTGAAAATGAAGTATTTAAGGTTATTCTCTAATCAATTATGTGTTTGCATAATTTTTATCGTATATATATGAATTAATACCTATAGACTGAAAATTCACAAAAACGTGGAAAACGGCAAAATATTGCCTAATTCGATGATATTTTGTTTAAGTCACATAAAGGAAAAGGGGATGATAAACGTCAAAATATTGCTAAATTCGATGATTGTTCGTACGAAACAAAAGGCAAGAAAACTTGCTTAAAATGCAATATTATGCGAAATTCTGAGATTTGAAGGCCAAATCACATATCGTGATACTACATGAAATAGAATCGAAATATTGGTAAAAATGAATATATTTACGTAGTATCAAACTACATGAAAACGTGAAAAAAGTCACCCATTAACCATATTTGAGGATTTTAACTTCAAATCATAGAGCGAGGTTTCGTATTATTTAGATCCAAGAAAAGACAAATGACAATGTTGTTTCCAATACAAATGATAAAAATCAATGTGTTTTCATTAGAATTAACTAAAATGTTCCTGATTTTCCGTTTATATTACCGATGGAAGATGTACACGAAAATCGCTCTATTCCGGCTGAAACGTCGATATATGCAATAAAAACAGAACTTCTCCCCTTTTCAATATCTTACTCGGTATTTTAACGAGAAACAAATAGATGATTGAAAATGAAGTATTTAAGGTTATTATCAATTATGTGTTTGCATAATTTTTGTCGTATATATATGAATTAATACCCATAGACTGAAAATTCACAAAAACGTGGAAAACGGCAAAATATTGCCTAATTCGATGATATTTTGTTTATGTCACATAAAGGAAAAGGGGATGATAAACGTCAAAATATTGCTAAATTCGATGATTTTTCGTACGAAACATAATGCAAGAAAACTTGCTTAAAATGCAATATTATGCGAAATTCTGAAATTTGAAGGCCAAATCACATATCGTGATACTACATGAAATAATATCATTTTTATCGTATATATAATGAATTAATACCTATGGACTGAAAATTCACAAAAACGTGGAAAAACGGCAAAATATTGCCTAATTCGATGATATTTTGTTTAAGTCGCATAAAGGAAAAGGGGAAGATAAACGTCAAAATATTGCTAAATTCGATTATTTTTCGTACAAAACAAAATGCAAGAAAACTTGCTTAAAATGAAATATTATGCGAAATTCTGAGATTTGAAGGCCAAATCACATATCGTGATACTACATGAAATAGAATCGAAATATTGGTAAAAATGAATATTTTTACGTAGTATCAAACTACATGAAAAACGTGAAAAAAGTCACTATTTAACCATATTTGAGGATTTTATCTTCAAATCATAGAGAGAGGTTTCGTATTATTTAGATCCAAGAAAAGACTTATGACAATGCTGTTTCCAATACAAATGATAAAAATCAATGTGTTTTCATTAGAATTAACTAAAATGTTCCTGATTTTCCGTTTATATTACCGAGGGAAGATGTACGCGTAAAACCGCTCTAATCCGGCTGAAACGTCGATATATGCAATAAAAACCGAACTTCTCCCCTTTTCTATATTTTACACAGTATTTTAACGAGAAACAAATAGTTGATTGAAAATGAAGTATTTAAGGTTATTATCTAATTAATTATAGGTTTGCATCATTTTTATCGTATATATATGAATATATACGATAAAAATAGTCTAAACCCATAGACTTAAAATTCACATAAACGTGGAAAACGGCAATATATTGCCTAATTCGATGATATTTTGTTTAAATCACATAAAGGAAAAGGGGATGATAAACGTCAAAATATTGATAAATTCGATGATTGTTCGTACGAAACAAAAGGCTAGCTCTTGCTTAAAATGCAATATTATGCGAAATTCTGAGATTTGAAGGCCAAATCACATATCGTGATACTACATGAAATAGAATCGAAATATTGGTAAAAATGAATATATTTACGTAGTATCAAACTACATAAAAACGTGAAAAAAGTCACCATTTAACCATATTTGAGGATTTTAACTTCAAATCATAGAGCGAGGTTTCGTATTATTTAGATCCAAGAAAAGACATATGACAATGTTGTTTCCAATACAAATGATAAAAATCAATGTGTTTTCATTACAATTAACTAAAATGTTCCTGATTTTCCGTTTATATTACCGAGGGAATATGTACACGTAAAACCGCTCTAATCCGGCTGAAACGTTGATATATGCAATAAAAACCGAACTTCTCCCCTTTTCAATATCTTACTCAGTATTTTAACGAGAAACAAATAGTTGATTGAAAATATGTACAAGTAAAACCGCTCTAATCCGGCTGAAACGTCGATATATGCAATAAAAACAGAACTTCTCCCCTTTTCAATATCTTACTCAGTATTTTAACGAGAAACAAATAGTTGATTGAAAATGAAGTATTTAAGGTTATTATCTAATCAATTATGTGTTTGCATCATTTTTATCGTATATATAATGAATTAATACCAATAGACTGAAAATTCACAAAAACGTGGAAAAACGGCAAAATATTGCGTAATTCGATGATATTTTGTTTAAATCAAATAAAGGAAAAGGGGATGATAAACGTCAAAATATTGCTAAATTCGATGATTTTTCGTACGAAACAAAATGCAAGAAAACTTGCTTAAAAAGCAATATTATACGAAATTCTGAGATTTGAAGGCCAAATCACATATCGTGATACTACATGAAATAGTTTTGAAATATTGGTAAAAATGAATATATTTACGTAATATCAAACTACATGAAAAACGTGAAAAAAGTCAAAATATAACCATATTTGAGGATTTTAACTTCAAATCATAGAGCGAGGTTTCGTATTATTTAGATCCAAGAAAAGACATATGACAATGTTGTTTCCAATACAAATGATAAAAATCAATGTGTTTTTATTACAATTAACTAAAATGTTCCTGATTTTCTGTTTATATTACCGAGGGAAGATGTACACGTAAAACCGCTCTAATCGGGCTGAAACGTCGATATATGCAATAAAAACCGAACTTCTCCCCTTTACAATATCTTACTCAGTATTTTAACGAGAAACAAATAGATGATTGAAAATGAAGTATTTAAGGTTATTATCTAATCAATTATGTGTTTGCATAATTTTTATCGTATATATATGAATTAATACCCATATACTGAAAATTCACAAAAACGTGGAAAACGGCAAAATATTGCCTAATTCGATGATATTTTGTTTAAGTCACATAAAGGAAAAGGGGATGATAAACGTCAAAATATTGCTAAATTCGATGATTTTTCGTACGAAACAAAATGCAAGAAAACTTGCTTAAAATGCAATATTATGCGAAATTCTGAGATTTGAAGGCCAAATCACATATCGTGATACTACATGAAATAGTATCGAAATATTGGTAAAAATGAATATATTTACGTAATATCAAACTACATGAAAAACGTGAAAAAAGTCAATATATAACCATATTTAAGGATTTTAACTTCAAATCATAGAGCGAGGTTTCGTATTATTTAGATCCAAGAAAAGACATATGACAATGTTGTTTCCAATACAAATGATAAAAATCAATGTGTTTTCATTACAATTAACTAAAATGTTCCTGATTTTCTGTTTATATTACCAAGGGAAGATGTACACGTAAAACCGCTCTAATCCGGCTGAAACGTCGATATATGCAATAAAAACCGATCTTCTCCCCTTTACAATATCTTACTCAGTATTTTAACGAGAAACAAATAGATGATTGAAAATGAAGTATTTAAGGTTATTATCTAATCAATTATGTGTTTGCATAATTTTTATCGTATATATATGAATTAATACCCATATACTGAAAATTCACAAAAACGTGGAAAACGGCAAAATATTGCCTAATTCGATGATATTTTGTTTAAGTCACATAAAGGAAAAGGGGATGATAAACGTCAAAATATTGCTAAATTCGATGATTTTTCGTACGAAACAAAATGCAAGAAAACTTGCTTAAAATGAAATATTATGCGAAATTCTGAGATTTGAAGGCCAAATCACATATCGTGATACTACATGAAATAGAACCGAAATATTGGTAAAAATGAATATATTTACGTAGTATCAAACTACATGAAAAACGTGAAAAAAGTCACCATTTAACCATATTTGAGGCTTTTAACTTCAAATCATAGAGCGAGGTTTCGTATTATTTAGATCCAAGAAAAGACATATGACAATGTTGTTTCCAATACAAATGATAAAAATCAATGTGTTTTCATTACAATTAACTAAAATGTTCCTGATTTTCCGTTTATATTACCGAGGGAATATGTACACGTAAAACCGCTCTAATCCGGCTGAAACGTCGATATATGCAATAAAAACCGAACTTCTTCCCTTTTCAATATCTTACTCAGTATTTTACCGAGAAACAAATAGATGATTGAAAATGAAGTATTTAAGGTTATTATCTAATCAATTATGTGTTTGCATCATTTTTATCGTATATATAATGAATTAATACCTATACACTGAAAATTCACAAAAACGTGGAAAAACGGCAAAATATTGCGTAATTCGATGATATTTTGTTTAAATCAAATAAAGGAAAAGGGGATGATAAACGTCAAAATATTGCTAAATTCGATGATTTTTCGTACGAAACAAAATGCAAGAAAACTAGCTTAAAATGCAATATTATGCGAAATTCTGAGATTTGAAGGCCAAATCACATATCGTGATACTACATGAAATAGTATCGAAATATTGGTAAAAATGAATATATTTACGTAATATCAAACTACATGAAAAACGTGAAAAAAGTCAAAATATAACCATATCTGAGGATTTTAACTTCAAATCATAGAGCGAGGTTTCGTATTATTTAGATCCAAGAAAAGACATATGACAATGTTGTTTCCAATACAAATGATAAAAATCAATGTGTTTTCATTACAATTAACTAAAATGTTCCTGATTTTCTGTTTATATTACCGAGGGAAGATGTACACGTAAAACCGCTCTAATCCGGCTGAAACGTCGATATATGCAATAAAAACAGAACTTCTCCCCTTTTCAATATCTTACTCAGTATTTTAACGAGAAACAAATAGTTGATTGAAAATGAAGTATTTAAGATTATTATCTAATCAAATTATGTGTTTGCATCATTTTTATCGTATATATAATGAATTAATACCTATAGACTGAAAATTCACAAAAACGTGGAAAAACGGCAAAATATTGCGTAATTCGATGATATTTTGTTTAAGTCGCATAAAGGAAAAGGGGATGATAAACGTCAAAATATTGCTAAATTCGATGATTTTTCGTACGAAATAAAATGCAAGAAAACTTGCTTAAAATGCAATATTATGCGAAATTCTGAAATTTGAAGGCCAAATCACATATCGTGATACTACATGAAATAATATCATTTTTATCGTATATATAATGAATTAATACCTATGGACTGAAAATTCACAAAAACGTGGAAAAAACGGCAAAATATTGCCTAATTCGATGATATTTTGTTTAAGTCGCATAAAGGAAAAGGGGAAGATAAACGTCAAAATATTGCTAAATTCGATGATTTTTCGTACAAAACAAAATGCAAGAAAACTTGCTTAAAATGAAATATTATGCGAAATTCTGAGATTTGAAGGCCAAATCACATATCGTGATACTACATGAAATAGAATCGAAATATTGGTAAAAATGAATATTTTTACGTAGTATCAAACTACATGAAAAACGTGAAAAAAGTCACTATTTAACCATATTTGAGGATTTTATCTTCAAATCATAGAGAGAGGTTTCGTATTATTTAGATCCAAGAAAAGACTTATGACAATGCTGTTTCCAATACAAATGATAAAAATCAATGTGTTTTCATTAGAATTAACTAAAATGTTCCTGATTTTCCGTTTATATTACCGAGGGAAGATGTACGCGTAAAACCGCTCTAATCCGGCTGAAACGTCGAAATATGCAATAAAAACCGAACTTCTCCCCTTTTCTATATTTTACACAGTATTTTAACGAGAAACAAATAGTTGATTGAAAATGAAGTATTTAAGGTTATTATCTAATTAATTATAGGTTTGCATCATTTTTATCGTATATATATGAATATATACGATAAAAATAGTCTAAACCCATAGACTTAAAATTCACAAAAACGTGGAAAACGGCAATATATTGCCTAATTCGATGATATTTTGTTTAAATCACATAAAGGAAAAGGGGATGATAAACGTCAAAATATTGATAAATTCGATGATTGTTCGTACGAAACAAAAGGCTAGCTCTTGCTTAAAATGCAATATTATGCGAAATTCTGAGATTTGAAGGCCAAATCACATATCGTGATACTACATGAAATAGAACCGAAATATTGGTAAAAATTAATATATTTAAGTAGTATCAAACTACATGAAAAACGTGAAAAAAGTCACCATTTAACCATATTTGAGGATTTTAACTTCAAATCATAGAGCGAGGTTTCGTATTATTTAGATCCAAGAAAAGACATATGACAATGTTGTTTCCAATACAAATGATAAAAATCAATGTGTTTTCATTACAATTAACTAAAATGTTCCTGATTTTCCGTTTATATTACCGAGGGAATATGTACACGTAAAACCGCTCTAATCCGGCTGAAACGTCGATATATGCAATAAAAACCGAACTTCTCCCCTTTTCAATATCTTACTCAGTATTTTACCGAGAAACAAATAGATGATTGAAAATGAAGTATTTAAGGTTATTCTCTAATCAATTATGTGTTTGCATAATTTTTATCGTATATATATGAATTAATACCTATAGACTGAAAATTCACAAAAACGTGGAAAACGGCAAAATATTGCCTAATTCGATGATATTTTGTTTAAGTCACATAAAGGAAAAGGGGATGATAAACGTCAAAATATTGCTAAATTCGATGATTGTTCGTACGAAACAAAAGGCAAGAAAACTTGCTTAAAATGCAATATTATGCGAAATTCTGAGATTTGAAGGCCAAATCACATATCGTGATACTACATGAAATAGAATCGAAATATTGGTAAAAATGAATATATTTACGTAGTATCAAACTACATGAAAACGTGAAAAAAGTCACCCATTAACCATATTTGAGGATTTTAACTTCAAATCATAGAGCGAGGTTTCGTATTATTTAGATCCAAGAAAAGACAAATGACAATGTTGTTTCCAATACAAATGATAAAAATCAATGTGTTTTCATTAGAATTAACTAAAATGTTCCTGATTTTCCGTTTATATTACCGATGGAAGATGTACACGAAAATCGCTCTATTCCGGCTGAAACGTCGATATATGCAATAAAAACAGAACTTCTCCCCTTTTCAATATCTTACTCGGTATTTTAACGAGAAACAAATAGATGATTGAAAATGAAGTATTTAAGGTTATTATCAATTATGTGTTTGCATAATTTTTGTCGTATATATATGAATTAATACCCATAGACTGAAAATTCACAAAAACGTGGAAAACGGCAAAATATTGCCTAATTCGATGATATTTTGTTTATGTCACATAAAGGAAAAGGGGATGATAAACGTCAAAATATTGCTAAATTCGATGATTTTTCGTACGAAACATAATGCAAGAAAACTTGCTTAAAATGCAATATTATGCGAAATTCTGAAATTTGAAGGCCAAATCACATATCGTGATACTACATGAAATAATATCATTTTTATCGTATATATAATGAATTAATACCTATGGACTGAAAATTCACAAAAACGTGGAAAAACGGCAAAATATTGCCTAATTCGATGATATTTTGTTTAAGTCGCATAAAGGAAAAGGGGAAGATAAACGTCAAAATATTGCTAAATTCGATTATTTTTCGTACAAAACAAAATGCAAGAAAACTTGCTTAAAATGAAATATTATGCGAAATTCTGAGATTTGAAGGCCAAATCACATATCGTGATACTACATGAAATAGAATCGAAATATTGGTAAAAATGAATATTTTTACGTAGTATCAAACTACATGAAAAACGTGAAAAAAGTCACTATTTAACCATATTTGAGGATTTTATCTTCAAATCATAGAGAGAGGTTTCGTATTATTTAGATCCAAGAAAAGACTTATGACAATGCTGTTTCCAATACAAATGATAAAAATCAATGTGTTTTCATTAGAATTAACTAAAATGTTCCTGATTTTCCGTTTATATTACCGAGGGAAGATGTACGCGTAAAACCGCTCTAATCCGGCTGAAACGTCGATATATGCAATAAAAACCGAACTTCTCCCCTTTTCTATATTTTACACAGTATTTTAACGAGAAACAAATAGTTGATTGAAAATGAAGTATTTAAGGTTATTATCTAATTAATTATAGGTTTGCATCATTTTTATCGTATATATATGAATATATACGATAAAAATAGTCTAAACCCATAGACTTAAAATTCACATAAACGTGGAAAACGGCAATATATTGCCTAATTCGATGATATTTTGTTTAAATCACATAAAGGAAAAGGGGATGATAAACGTCAAAATATTGATAAATTCGATGATTGTTCGTACGAAACAAAAGGCTAGCTCTTGCTTAAAATGCAATATTATGCGAAATTCTGAGATTTGAAGGCCAAATCACATATCGTGATACTACATGAAATAGAACCGAAATATTGGTAAAAATGAATATATTTACGTAGTATCAAACTACATGAAAAACGTGAAAAAAGTCACCATTTAACCATATTTGAGGATTTTAACTTCAAATCATAGAGCGAGGTTTCGTATTATTTAGATCCAAGAAAAGACATATGACAATGTTGTTTCCAATACAAATGATAAAAATCAATGTGTTTTCATTACAATTAACTAAAATGTTCCTGATTTTCCGTTTATATTACCGAGGGAATATGTACACGTAAAACCGCTCTAATCCGGCTGAAACGTCGATATATGCAATAAAAACCGAACTTCTCCCCTTTTCAATATCTTACTCAGTATTTTACCGAGAAACAAATAGATGATTGAAAATGAAGTATTTAAGGTTATTCTCTAATCAATTATGTGTTTGCATAATTTTTATCGTATATATATGAATTAATACCTATAGACTGAAAGTTCACAAAAACGTGGAAAACGGCAAAATATTGCCTAATTCGATGATATTTTGTTTAAGTCACATAAAGGAAAAGGGGATGATAAACGTCAAAATATTGCTAAATTCGATGATTTTTCGTACGAAACAAAATGCAAGAAAACTAGCTTAAAATGCAATATTATGCGAAATTCTGAGATTTGAATGCCAAATCACATATCGTGATACTACATGAAATAGAATCGAAATATTGGTAAAAATGAATATATTTACCTAGTATCAAACTACATGAAAAACGTGAAAAAAGTCACCCGTTAACCATATTTGAGGATTTTAACTTCAAATCATAGAGCGAGGTTTCGTATTATTTAGATCCAAGAAAAGACAAATGACAATGTTGTTTCCAATACAAATGATAAAAATCAATGTGTTTTCATTAGAATTAACTAAAATGTTCCTGATTTTCTGTTTATATTACCGATGGAAGATGTACACGAAAATCGCTCTATTCCGGCTGAAACGTCGATATATGCAATAAAAACAGAACTTCTCCCCTTTTCAATATCTTACTCAGTATTTTAACGAGAAACAAATAGATGATTGAAAATGAAGTATTTAAGGTTATTATCAATTATGTGTTTGCATAATTTTTGTCGTATATATATGAATTAATACCCATAGACTGAAAATTCACAAAAACGTGGAAAACGGCAAAATATTGCCTAATTCGATGATATTTTGTTTATGTCACATAAAGGAAAAGGGGATGATAAACGTCAAAATATTGCTAAATTCGATGATTTTTCGTACGAAACATAATGCAAGAAAACTTGCTTAAAATGCAATATTATGCGAAATTCTGAGATTTGAAGGCCAAATCACATATCTTGATACTACATGAAATAGTATCATTTTTATCGTATATATAATGAATTAATACCTATGGACTGAAAATTCACAAAAACGTGGAAAAACGGCAAAATATTGCCTAATTCGATGATATTTTGTTTAAGTCGCATAAAGGAAAAGGGGAAGATAAACGTCAAAATATTGCTAAATTCGATGATTTTTCGTACAAAACAAAATGCAAGAAAACTTGCTTAAAATGAAATATTATGCGAAATTCTGAGATTTGAAGGCCAAATCACATATCGTGATACTACATGAAATAGAATCGAAATATTGGTAAAAATGAATATATTTACGTAGTATCAAACTACATGAAAAACGTGAAAAAAGTCACTATTAACCATATTTGAGGATTTTATCTTCAAATCATAGAGAGAGGTTTCGTATTATTTAGATCCAAGAAAAGACTTATGACAATGCTGTTTCCAATACAAATGATAAAAATCAATGTGTTTTCATTAGAATTAACTAAAATGTTCCTGATTTTCCGTTTATATTACCGAGGGAAGATGTACACGTAAAACCGCTCTAATCCGGCTGAAACGTCGATATATGCAATAAAAACCGAACTTCTCCCCTTTTCTATATTTTACTCAGTATTTTAACGAGAAACAAATAGATGATTGAAAATGAAGTATTTAAGGTTATTATCTAATTAATTATAGGTTTGCATCATTTTTATCGTATATATATGAATATATACGATAAAAATAGTCTAAACCCATAGACTTAAAATTCACAAAAACGTGGAAAACGGCCAAATATTGCCTAATTCGATGATATTTTGTTTAAGTCACATAAAGGAAAAGGGGATGATAAACGTCAAAATATTGCTAAATTCGATGATTGTTCGTACGAAACAAAAGGCAAGAAAACTTGCTTAAAATGCAATATTATGCGAAATTCTGAGATTTGAAGGCCAAATCACATATCGTGATACTACATGAAATAGAATCGAAATATTGGTAAAAATGAATATATTTACGTAGTATCAAACTACATGAAAAACGTGAAAAAAGTCACCCGTTAACCATATTTGAGGATTTTAACTTCAAATCATAGAGCGAGGTTTCGTATTATTTAGATCCAAGAAAAGACAAATGACAATGTTGTTTCCAATACAAATGATAAAAATCAATGTGTTTTCATTAGAATTAACTAAAATGTTCCTGACTTTCCGTTTATATTACCGATGGAAGATGTACACGAAAATCGCTCTATTCCGGCTGAAACGTCGATATATGCAATAAAAACAGAACTTCTCCCCTTTTCAATATCTTACTCGGTATTTTAACGAGAAACAAATAGATGATTGAAAATGAAGTATTTAAGGTTATTATCAATTATGTGTTTGCATAATTTTTGTCGTATATATATGAATTAATACCCATAGACTGAAAATTCACAAAAACGTGGAAAACGGCAAAATATTGCCTAATTCGATGATATTTTGTTTATGTCACATAAAGGAAAAGGGGATGATAAACGTCAAAATATTGCTAAATTCGATGATTTTTCGTACGAAACATAATGCAAGAAAACTTGCTTAAAATGCAATATTATGCGAAATTCTGAAATTTGAAGGCCAAATCACATATCGTGATACTACATGAAATAATATCATTTTTATCGTATATATAATGAATTAATACCTATGGACTGAAAATTCACAAAAACGTGGAAAAACGGCAAAATATTGCCTAATTCGATGATATTTTGTTTAAGTCGCATAAAGGAAAAGGGGAAGATAAACGTCAAAATATTGCTAAATTCGATGATTTTTCGTACAAAACAAAATGCAAGAAAACTTGCTTAAAATGAAATATTATGCGAAATTCTGAGATTTGAAGGCCAAATCACATATCGTGATACTACATGAAATAGAATCGAAATATTGGTAAAAATGAATATTTTTACGTAGTATCAAACTACATGAAAAACGTGAAAAAAGTCACTATTTAACCATATTTGAGGATTTTATCTTCAAATCATAGAGAGAGGTTTCGTATTATTTAGATCCAAGAAAAGACTTATGACAATGCTGTTTCCAATACAAATGATAAAAATCAATGTGTTTTCATTAGAATTAACTAAAATGTTCCTGATTTTCCGTTTATATTACCGAGGAAAGATGTACGCGTAAAACCGCTCTAATCCGGCTGAAACGTCGATATATGCAATAAAAACCGAACTTCTCCCCTTTTCTATATTTTACACAGTATTTTAACGAGAAACAAATAGTTGATTGAAAATGAAGTATTTAAGGTTATTATCTAATTAATTATAGGTTTGCATCATTTTTATCGTATATATATGAATATATACGATAAAAATAGTCTAAACCCATAGACTTAAAATTCACAAAAACGTGGAAAACGGCAATATATTGCCTAATTCGATGATATTTTGTTTAAATCACATAAAGGAAAAGGGGATGATAAACGTCAAAATATTGATAAATTCGATGATTGTTCGTACGAAACAAAAGGCAAGAAAACTTGCTTAAAATGCAATATTATGCGAAATTCTGAGATTTGAAGGCCAAATCACATATCGTGATACTACATGAAATAGAATCGAAATATTGGTAAAAATGAATATATTTACGTAGTATCAAACTACATGAAAAACGTGAAAAAAGTCACCCGTTAACCATATTTGAGGATTTTAACTTCAAATCATAGAGCGAGGTTTCGTATTATTTAGATCCAAGAAAAGACAAATGACAATGTTGTTTCCAATACAAATGATAAAAATCAATGTGTTTTCATTAGAATTAACTAAAATGTTCCCGATTTTCCGTTTATATTACCGATGGAAGATGTACACGAAAATCGCTCTATTCCGGCTGAAACGTCGATATATGCAATAAAAACAGAACTTCTCCCCTTTTCAATATCTTACTCGGTATTTTAACGAGAAACAAATAGATGATTGAAAATGAAGTATTTAAGGTTATTATCAATTATGTGTTTGCATAATTTTTGTCGTATATATATGAATTAATACCCATAGACTGAAAATTCACAAAAACGTGGAAAACGGCAAAATATTGCCTAATTCGATGATATTTTGTTTATGTCACATAAAGGAAAAGGGGATGATAAACGTCAAAATATTGCTAAATTCGATGATTTTTCGTACGAAACATAATGCAAGAAAACTTGCTTAAAATGCAATATTATGCGAAATTCTGAAATTTGAAGGCCAAATCACATATCGTGATACTACATGAAATAATATCATTTTTATCGTATATATAATGAATTAATACCTATGGACTGAAAATTCACAAAAACGTGGAAAAACGGCAAAATATTGCCTAATTCGATGATATTTTGTTTAAGTCGCATAAAGGAAAAGGGGAAGATAAACGTCAAAATATTGCTAAATTCGATGATTTTTCGTACAAAACAAAATGCAAGAAAACTTGCTTAAAATGAAATATTATGCGAAATTCTGAGATTTGAAGGCCAAATCACATATCGTGATACTACATGAAATAGAATCGAAATATTGGTAAAAATGAATATTTTTACGTAGTATCAAACTACATGAAAAACGTGAAAAAAGTCACTATTTAACCATATTTGAGGATTTTATCTTCAAATCATAGAGAGAGGTTTCGTATTATTTAGATCCAAGAAAAGACTTATGACAATGCTGTTTCCAATACAAATGATAAAAATCAATGTGTTTTCATTAGAATTAACTAAAATGTTCCTGATTTTCCGTTTATATTACCGAGGGAAGATGTACGCGTAAAACCGCTCTAATCCGGCTGAAACGTCGATATATGCAATAAAAACCGAACTTCTCCCCTTTTCTATATTTTACACAGTATTTTAACGAGAAACAAATAGTTGATTGAAAATGAAGTATTTAAGGTTATTATCTAATTAATTATAGGTTTGCATCATTTTTATCGTATATATATGAATATATACGATAAAAATAGTCTAAACCCATAGACTTAAAATTCACAAAAACGTGGAAAACGGCAATATATTGCCTAATTCGATGATATTTTGTTTAAATCACATAAAGGAAAAGGGGATGATAAACGTCAAAATATTGATAAATTCGATGATTGTTCGTACGAAACAAAAGGCTAGCTCTTGCTTAAAATGCAATATTATGCGAAATTCTGAGATTTGAAGGCCAAATCACATATCGTGATACTACATGAAATAGAACCGAAATATTGGTAAAAATGAATATATTTACGTAGTATCAAACTACATGAAAAACGTGAAAAAAGTCACCATTTAACCATATTTGAGGATTTTAACTTCAAATCATAGAGCGAGGTTTCGTATTATTTAGATCCAAGAAAAGACATATGACAATGTTGTTTCCAATACAAATGATAAAAATCAATGTGTTTTCATTACAATTAACTAAAATGTTCCTGATTTTCCGTTTATATTACCGAGGGAATATGTACACGTAAAACCGCTCTAATCCGGCTGAAACGTCGATATATGCAATAAAAACCGAACTTCTCCCCTTTTCAATATCTTACTCAGTATTTTACCGAGAAACAAATAGATGATTGAAAATGAAGTATTTAAGGTTATTCTCTAATCAATTATGTGTTTGTATAATTTTTATCGTATATATATGAATTAATACCTATAGACTGAAAATTCACAAAAACGTGGAAAACGGCAAAATATTGCCTAATTCGATGATATTTTGTTTAAGTCACATAAAGGAAAAGGGGATGATAAACGTCAAAATATTGCTAAATTCGATGATTTTTCGTACGAAACAAAATGCAAGAAAACTAGCTTAAAATGCAATATTATGCGAAATTCTGAGATTTGAATGCCAAATCACATATCGTGATACTACATGAAATAGAATCGAAATATTGGTAAAAATGAATATATTTACCTAGTATCAAACTACATGAAAAACGTGAAAAAAGTCACCCGTTAACCATATTTGAGGATTTTAACTTCAAATCATAGAGCGAGGTTTCGTATTATTTAGATCCAAGAAAAGACAAATGACAATGTTGTTTCCAATACAAATGATAAAAATCAATGTGTTTTCATTAGAATTAACTAAAATGTTCCTGATTTTCCGTTTATATTACCGATGGAAGATGTACACGAAAATCGCTCTATTCCGGCTGAAACGTCGATATATGCAATAAAAACAGAACTTCTCCCCTTTTCAATATCTTACTCAGTATTTTAACGAGAAACAAATAGATGATTGAAAATGAAGTATTTAAGGTTATTATCAATTATGTGTTTGCATAATTTTTGTCGTATATATATGAATTAATACCCATAGACTGAAAATTCACAAAAACGTGGAAAACGGCAAAATATTGCCTAATTCGATGATATTTTGTTTATGTCACATAAAGGAAAAGGGGATGATAAACGTCAAAATATTGCTAAATTCGATGATTTTTCGTACGAAACATAATGCAAGAAAACTTGCTTAAAATGCAATATTATGCGAAATTCTGAGATTTGAAGGCCAAATCACATATCTTGATACTACATGAAATAGTATCATTTTTATCGTATATATAATGAATTAATACCTATGGACTGAAAATTCACAAAAACGTGGAAAAACGGCAAAATATTGCCTAATTCGATGATATTTTGTTTAAGTCGCATAAAGGAAAAGGGGAAGATAAACGTCAAAATATTGCTAAATTCGATGATTTTTCGTACAAAACAAAATGCAAGAAAACTTGCTTAAAATGAAATATTATGCGAAATTCTGAGATTTGAAGGCCAAATCACATATCGTGATACTACATGAAATAGAATCGAAATATTGGTAAAAATGAATATATTTACGTAGTATCAAACTACATGAAAAACGTGAAAAAAGTCACTATTAACCATATTTGAGGATTTTATCTTCAAATCATAGAGAGAGGTTTCGTATTATTTAGATCCAAGAAAAGACTTATGACAATGCTGTTTCCAATACAAATGATAAAAATCAATGTGTTTTCATTAGAATTAACTAAAATGTTCCTGATTTTCCGTTTATATTACCGAGGGAAGATGTACACGTAAAACCGCTCTAATCCGGCTGAAACGTCGATATATGCAATAAAAACCGAACTTCTCCCCTTTTCTATATTTTACTCAGTATTTTAACGAGAAACAAATAGATGATTGAAAATGAAGTATTTAAGGTTATTATCTAATTAATTATATGTTTGCATCATTTTTATCGTATATATATGAATATATACGATAAAAATAGTCTAAACCCATAGACTTAAAATTCACAAAAACGTGGAAAACGGCCAAATATTGCCTAATTCGATGATATTTTGTTTAAGTCACATAAAGGAAAAGGGGATGATAAACGTCAAAATATTGCTAAATTCGATGATTGTTCGTACGGAACAAAAGGCAAGAAAACTTGCTTAAAATGCAATATTATTCGAAATTCTGAGATTTGAAGGCCAAATCACATATCGTGATACTACATGAAATAGAATCGAAATATTGGTAAAAATGAATATATTTACGTAGTATCAAACTACATGAAAAACGTGAAAAAAGTCACTATTAACCATATTTGAGGATTTTATCTTCAAATCATAGAGAGAGGTTTCGTATTATTTAGATCCAAGAAAAGACTTATGACAATGCTGTTTCCAATACAAATGATAAAAATCAATGTGTTTTCATTAGAATTAACTAAAATGTTCCTGATTTTCCGTTTATATTACCGAGGGAAGATGTACACGTAAAACCGCTCTAATCCGGCTGAAACGTCGATATATGCAATAAAAACCGAACTTCTCCCCTTTTCTATATTTTACTCAGTATTTTAACGAGAAACAAATAGATGATTGAAAATGAAGTATTTAAGGTTATTATCTAATTAATTATAGGTTTGCATCATTTTTATCGTATATATATGAATATATACGATAAAAATAGTCTAAACCCATAGACTTAAAATTCACAAAAACATGGAAAACGGCCAAATATTGCCTAATTCGATGATATTTTGTTTAAGTCACATAAAGGAAAAGGGGATGATAAACGTCAAAATATTGCTAAATTCGATGATTGTTCGTACGAAACAAAAGGCAAGAAAACTTGCTTAAAATGCAATATTATGCGAAATTCTGAGATTTGAAGGCCAAATCACATATCGTGATACTACATGAAATAGAATCGAAATATTGGTAAAAATGAATATATTTACGTAGTATCAAACTACATGAAAAACGTGAAAAAAGTCACCATTTAACCATATTTGAGGATTTTAACTTCAAATCATAGAGCGAGGTTTCGTATTATTTAGATCCAAGAAAAGACATATGACAATGTTGTTTCCAATACAAATGATAAAAATCAATGTGTTTTCATTACAATTAACTAAAATGTTCCTGATTTTCTGTTTATATTACCGAGGGAAGATGTACACGTAAAACCGCTCTAATCCGGCTGAAACGTCGATATATGCAATAAAAACAGAACTTCTCCCCTTTTCAATATCTTACTCAGTATTTTAACGAGAAACAAATAGTTGATTGAAAATGAAGTATTTAAGGTTATTATCTAATCAATTATGTGTTTGCATCATTTTTATCGTATATATAATGAATTAATACCTATAGACTGAAAATTCACAAAAACGTGGAAAAACGGCAAAATATTGCGTAATTCGATGATATTTTGTTTAAATCAAATAAAGGGAAAGGGGATGATAAACGTCAAAATATTGCTAAATTCGATGATTTTTCGTACGAAACAAAATGCAAGAAAACTTGCTTAAAAAGCAATATTATGCGAAATTCTGAGATTTGAAGGCCAAATCACATATCGTGATACTACATGAAATAGAATCGAAATATTGGTAAAAATGAATATATTTACGTAGTATCAAACTACATGAAAAACGTGAAAAAAGTCACCATTTAACCATATTTGAGGATTTTAACTTCAAATCATAGAGCGAGGTTTCGTATTATTTAGATCCAAGAAAAGACATATGACAATGTTGTTTCCAATACAAATGATAAAAATCAATGTGTTTTCATTACAATTAACTAAAATGTTCCTGATTTTCCGTTTATATTACCGAGGGAAGATGTACACGTAAAACCGCTCTAATCTGGCTGAAACTTCGATATATGCAATAAAAACCGAACTTCTCCCCTTTACAATATCTTACTCAGTATTTTAACGAGAAACAAATAGATGATTGAAAATGAAGTATTTAAGGTTATTATCTGATCAATTATGTGTTTGCATAATTTTTATCGTATATATATGAATTAATACCCATATACTGAAAATTCACAAAAACGTGGAAAACGGCAAAATATTGCCTAATTCGATTATATTTTGTTTAAGTCACATAAAGGAAAAGGGGATGATAAACGTCAAAATATTGCTAAATTCGATGATTTTTCGTACGAAACAAAAGGCAAGAAAACTAGCTTAAAATGCAATATTATGCGAAATTCTGAGATTTGAAGGCCAAATCACATATCGTGATACTACATGAAATAGTATCGAAATATTGGTAAAAATGAATATATTTACGTAATATCAAACTACATGAAAAACGTGAAAAAAGTCAAAATATAACCATATTTGAGGATTTTAACTTCAAATCATAGAGCGAGGTTTCGTATTATTTAGATCCAAGAAAAGACATATGACAATGTTGTTTCCAATACAAATGATAAAAATCAATGTGTTTTCATTACAATTAACTAAAATGTTCCTGATTTTCTGTTTATATTACCGAGGGAAGATGTACACGTAAAACCGCTCTAATCGGGCTGAAACGTCGATATATGCAATAAAAACCGAACTTCTCCCCTTTACAATATCTTACTCAGTATTTTAACGAGAAACAAATAGATGATTGAAAATGAAGTATTTAAGGTTATTATCTAATCAATTATGTGTTTGCATAATTTTTATCGTATATATATGAATTAATACCCATATACTGAAAATTCACAAAAACGTGGAAAACGGCAAAATATTGCCTAATTCGATGATATTTTGTTTAAGTCACATAAAGGAAAAGGGGATGATAAACGTCAAAATATTGCTAAATTCGATGATTTTTCGTACGAAACAAAATGCAAGAAAACTTGCTTAAAATGCAATATTATGCGAAATTCTGAGATTTGAAGGCCAAATCACATATCGTGAAACTACATGAAATAGAATCGAAATATTGGTAAAAATGAATATATTTACGTAGTATCAAACTACATGAAAAACGTGAAAAAAGTCACCATTTAACCATATTTGAGGATTTTAACTTCAAATCATAGAGCGAGGTTTCGTATTATTTAGATCCAAGAAAAGACATATGACAATGTTGTTTCCAATACAAATGATAAAAATCAATGTGTTTTCATTACAATTAACTAAAATGTTCCTGATTTTCCGTTTATATTACCGAGGGAAGATGTACACGTAAAACCGCTCTAATCGGGCTGAAACGTCGATATATGCAATAAAAACCGAACTTCTCCCCTTTTCAATATCTTACTCAGTATTTTAACGAGAAACAAATAGTTGATTGAAAATGAAGTATTTAAGGTTATTATCTAATCAATTATGTGTTTGCATCATTTTTATAGTATATATAATGAATTAATACCTATAGACTGAAAATTCACAAAAACGTGGAAAAACGGCAAAATATTGCGTAATTCGATGATATTTTGTTTAAATCAAATAAAGGAAAAGGGGATGATAAACGTCAAAATATTGCTAAATTCGATGATTTTTCGTACGAAACAAAATGCAAGAAAACTTGCTTAAAATGCAATATTATGCGAAATTCTGAGATTTGAAGGCCAAATCACATATCGTGATACTACATGAAATAGTATCGAAATATTGGTAAAAATGAATATATTTACGTAATATCAAACTACATGAAAAACGTGAAAAAAGTCACCATTTAACCATATTTGAGGATTTTAACTTCAAATCATAGAGCGAGGTTTCGTATTATTTAGATCCAAGAAAAGACATATGACAATGTTGTTTCCAATACAAATGATAAAAATCAATGTGTTTTCATTACAATTAACTAAAATGTTCCTGATTTTCCGTTTATATTACCGAGGGAATATGTACACGTAAAACCGCTCTAATCGGGCTGAAACGTCGATATATGCAATAAAAACCGAACTTCTCCCCTTTTCAATATCTTACTCAGTATTTTACTGAGAAACAAATAGATGATTGAAAATGAAGTATTTAAGGTTATTCTCTAATCAATTATGTGTTTGCATAATTTTTATCGTATATATATGAATTAATACCCATATACTGAAAATTCACAAAAACGTGGAAAACGGCAAAATATTGCCTAATTCGATGATATTTTGTTTAAGTCACATAAAGGAAAAGGGGATGATAAACGTCAAAATATTGCTAAATTCGATGATTTTTCGTACGAAACAAAAGGCAAGAAAACTAGCTTAAAATGCAATATTATGCGAAATTCTGAGATTTGAAGGCCAAATCACATATCGTGATACTACATGAAATAGAATCGAAATATTGGTAAAAATGAATATATTTACGTAATATCAAACTACATGAAAAACGTGAAAAAAGTCAAAATATAACCATATTTGAGGATTTTAACTTCAAATCATAAAGCGAGGTTTCGTATTATTTAGATCCAAGAAAAGACATATGACAATGTTGTTTCCAATACAAATGATAAAAATCAATGTGTTTTCATTACAATTAACTAAAATGTTCCTGATTTTCTGTTTATATTACCGAGGGAAGATGTACACGTAAAACCGCTCTAATCCGGCTGAAACGTCGATATATGCAATAAAAACAGAACTTCTCCCCTTTTCAATATCTTACTCAGTATTTTAACGAGAAACAAATAGTTGATTGAAAATGAAGTATTTAAGGTTATTATCTAATCAATTATGTGTTTGCATCATTTTTATCGTATATATAATGAATTAATACCTATAGACTGAAAATTCACAAAAACGTGGAAAAACGGCAAAATATTGCGTAATTCGATGATATTTTGTTTAAATCATATAAAGGAAAAGGGGATGATAAACGTCAAAATATTGCTAAATTCGATGATTTTTCGTACGAAATAAAATGCAATAAAACGTGCTTAAAATGCAATATTATGCGAAATTCTGAGATTTGAAGGCCAAATCACATATCGTGATACTACATGAAATAGAATCGAAATATTGGTAAAAATGAATATATTTACGTAGTATCAAACTACATGAAAAACGTGAAAAAAGTCACCATTTAACCATATTTGAGGATTTTAACTTCAAATCATAGAGCGAGGTTTCGTATTATTTAGATCTAAGAAAAGACATATGACAATGTTGTTTCCAATACAAATGATAAAAATCAATGTGTTTTCATTACAATTAACTAAAATGTTCCTGATTTTCCGTTTATATTACCGAGGGAAGATGTACACGTAAAACCGCTCTAATCGGGCTGAAACGTCGATATATGCAATAAAAACCGAACTTCTCCCCTTTTCAATATCTTACTCAGTATTTTAACGAGAAACAAATAGTTGATTGAAAATGAAGTATTTAAGGTTATTATCTAATCAATTATGTGTTTGCATCATTTTTATAGTATATATAATGAATTAATACCTATAGACTGAAAATTCACAAAAACGTGGAAAAACGGCAAAATATTGCGTAATTCGATGATATTTTGTTTAAATCAAATAAAGGAAAAGGGGATGATAAACGTCAAAATATTGCTAAATTCGATGATTTTTCGTACGAAACAAAATGCAAGAAAACTTGCTTAAAATGCAATATTATGCGAAATTCTGAGATTTGAAGGCCAAATCACATATCGTGATACTACATGAAATAGTATCGAAATATTGGTAAAAATGAATATATTTACGTAATATCAAACTACATGAAAAACGTGAAAAAAGTCAATATATAACCATATTTGAGGATTTTAACTTCAAATCATAGAGCGAGGTTTCGTATTATTTAGATCTAAGAAAAGACATATGACAATGTTGTTTCCAATACAAATGATAAAAATCAATGTGTTTTCATTACAATTAACTAAAATGTTCCTGATTTTCCGTTTATATTACCGAGGGAAGATGTACACGTAAAACCGCTCTAATCCGGCTGAAACGTCGATATATGCAATAAAAACAGAACTTCTCCCCTTTTAAATATCTTACTCAGTATTTTAACGAGAAACAAATAGTTGATTGAAAATGAAGTATTTAAGGTTATTATCTAATCAATTATGTGTTTGCATCATTTTTATAGTATATATAATGAATTAATACCTATAGACTGAAAATTCACAAAAACGTGGAAAAACGGCAAAATATTGCGTAATTCGATGATATTTTGTTTATGTCACATAAAGGAAAAGGGGATGATAAACGTCAAAATATTGCTAAATTCGATGATTTTTCGTACGAAACAAAATGCAAGAAAACTTGCTTAAAATGCAATATTATGCGAAATTCTGAGCTTTGAAGGCCAAATCACATATCGTGATACTACATGAAATAGTATCGAAATATTGGTAAAAATGAATATATTTACGTAATATCAAACTACATGAAAAACGTGAAAAAAGTCACCATTTAACCATATTTGAGGATTTTAACTTCAAATCATAGAGCGAGGTTTCGTATTATTTAGATCCAAGAAAAGACATATGACAATGTTGTTTCCAATACAAATGATAAAAATCAATGTGTTTTCATTACAATTAACTAAAATGTTCCTGATTTTCCGTTTATATTACCGAGGGAATATGTACACGTAAAACCGCTCTAATCCGGCTGAAACGTCGATATATGCAATAAAAACCGAACTTCTCCCCTTTTCAATATCTTACTCAGTATTTTACTGAGAAACAAATAGATGATTGAAAATGAAGTATTTAAGGTTATTCTCTAATCAATTATGTGTTTGCATAATTTTTATCGTATATATATGAATTAATACCCATATACTGAAAATTCACAAAAACGTGGAAAACGGCAAAATATTGCCTAATTCGATGATATTTTGTTTAAGTCACATAAAGGAAAAGGGGATGATAAACGTCAAAATATTGCTAAATTCGATGATTTTTCGTACGAAACAAAAGGCAAGAAAACTAGCTTAAAATGCAATATTATGCGAAATTCTGAGATTTGAAGGCCAAATCACATATCGTGATACTACATGAAATAGAATCGAAATATTGGTAAAAATGAATATATTTACGTAATATCAAACTACATGAAAAACGTGAAAAAAGTCAAAATATAACCATATTTGAGGATTTTAACTTCAAATCATAAAGCGAGGTTTCGTATTATTTAGATCCAAGAAAAGACATATGACAATGTTGTTTCCAATACAAATGATAAAAATCAATGTGTTTTCATTACAATTAACTAAAATGTTCCTGATTTTCTGTTTATATTACCGAGGGAAGATGTACACGTAAAACCGCTCTAATCCGGCTGAAACGTCGATATATGCAATAAAAACAGAACTTCTCCCCTTTTCAATATCTTACTCAGTATTTTAACGAGAAACAAATAGTTGATTGAAAATGAAGTATTTAAGGTTATTATCTAATCAATTATGTGTTTGCATCATTTTTATCGTATATATAATGAATTAATACCTATAGACTGAAAATTCACAAAAACGTGGAAAAACGGCAAAATATTGCGTAATTCGATGATATTTTGTTTAAATCATATAAAGGAAAAGGGGATGATAAACGTCAAAATATTGCTAAATTCGATGATTTTTCGTACGAAATAAAATGCAATAAAACGTGCTTAAAATGCAATATTATGCGAAATTCTGAGATTTGAAGGCCAAATCACATATCGTGATACTACATGAAATAGAATCGAAATATTGGTAAAAATGGATATATTTACGTAGTATCAAACTACATGAAAAACGTGAAAAAAGTCACCATTTAACCATATTTGAGGATTTTAACTTCAAATCATAGAGCGAGGTTTCGTATTATTTAGATCTAAGAAAAGACATATGACAATGTTGTTTCCAATACAAATGATAAAAATCAATGTGTTTTCATTACAATTAACTAAAATGTTCCTGATTTTCCGTTTATATTACCGAGGGAAGATGTACACGTAAAACCGCTCTAATCGGGCTGAAACGTCGATATATGCAATAAAAACCGAACTTCTCCCCTTTTCAATATCTTACTCAGTATTTTAACGAGAAACAAATAGTTGATTGAAAATGAAGTATTTAAGGTTATTATCTAATCAATTATGTGTTTGCATCATTTTTATAGTATATATAATGAATTAATACCTATAGACTGAAAATTCACAAAAACGTGGAAAAACGGCAAAATATTGCGTAATTCGATGATATTTTGTTTATGTCACATAAAGGAAAAGGGGATGATAAACGTCAAAATATTGCTAAATTCGATGATTTTTCGTACGAAACAAAATGCAAGAAAACTTGCTTAAAATGCAATATTATGCGAAATTCTGAGATTTGAAGGCCAAATCACATATCGTGATACTACATGAAATAGTATCATTTTTATCGTATATATTATGAATTAATACCTATAGACTGAAAATTCACAAAAACGTGGAAAAACGAAACGTGCGAAATTCTGAGATTTGAATGCCAAATCACATATCGTGATACTACATGAAATAGTATCGAAATATTGGTAAAAATGAATATATTTACGTAATATCAAACTACATGAAAAACGTGAAAAAGTCACTATTTAACCATATATGAGGATTTTAACTACAAATCATAGAGCGAGGTTTCGTATTATTTAGATCCAAGAAAAGACAAATGACAATGTTGTTTCCAATACAAATGATAAAAATCAATGTGTTTTTATTAGAATTAACTAAAATGTTCCTGATTTTCCGCTTATATTACCGATGGAAGATGTACACGAAAATCGCTCTATTCCGGCTGAAACGTCGATATATGCAATAAAAACAGAACTTCTCCCCTTTTCAATATCTTACTCAGTATTTTAACGAGAAACAAATAGTTGATTGAAAATGAAGTATTTAAGGTTATTATATAATCAATTATGTGTTTGCATCATTTTTATCTTATATATAATGAATTAATACCTATAGACTGAAAATTCACAAAAACGTGGAGAAACGGCAAAATATTGCATAATTCGATGATATTTTGTTTAAATCAAATAAAGGAAAAGGGGATGATAAACGTCAAAATATTGCTAAATTCGATGATTTTTCGTACGAAACAAAATGCAAGAAAACTTGCTTAAAATGCAATATTATGCGAAATTCTGAGCTTTGAAGGCCAAATCACATATCGTGATACTACATGAAATAAAATCGAAATATTGGTAAAAATGAATATATTTGAAAAGGATCAAACTACATGAAAAACGTGAAATAAGTCAATATTTAACCATATTTGAGGATTTTAACTTCAAATCATAGAGCGAGGTTTCGTATTATTTAGATCCAAGAAAAGACATATGACAATGTTGTTTCCAATACAAATGATAAAAATCAATGTGTTTTCATTACAATTAACTAAAATGTTCCTGATTTTCCGTTTATATTACCGAGGGAAGATGTACACGTAAAACCGCTCTAATCCGGCTGAAACGTCGATATATGCAATAAAAACCGAACTTCTCCCCTTTTCAATATCTTACTCAGTATTTTAACGAGAAACAAATAGATGATTGAAAATGAAGTATTTAAGGTTATTATCTAATCAATTATAGGTTTGCATAATTTTTATCGTATATATATGAATTAATACCCATAGACTGAAAATTCACAAAAACGTGGAAAACGGCAAAATATTGCCTAATTCGATGATATTTTGTTTAAGTCACATAAAGTAAAAGGGGATGATAAATGTCAAAATATTGCTAAATTCGATGATTTTTCGTACGAAACAAAATGCAAGAAAACTTGCTTAAAATGCAATATTATGCGAAATTCTGAGATTTGAAGGCCAAATCACATATCGTGATACTACATGAAATAGTATCGAAATATTGGTATAAATGAATATATTTACGTAATATCAAACTACATGAAAAACGTGAAAAAAGTCACTATTTAACCATATTTGAGGATTTTAACTTCAAATCATAGAGCGAGGTTTCGTATTATTTAGATCCATGAAAAGACAAATGACAATGTTGTTTCCAATATAAATGATAAAAATCAATGTGTTTTCATTAGAATTAACTAAAAGGTTCCTGATTTTCCGTTTATATTACCAATGGAAGATGTACACGAAAATCGCTTTATTCCGGCTGAAACGTCGATATATGCAATGAAAACAGAACTTCTCCTCTTTTCAATATCTTACTCAGTATTTTAACGAGAAACAAATAGTTGATTGAAAATGAAGTATTTAAGAATATTATCTAATCAATTATGTGTTTGCATCATTTTTATCGTATATATAATGAATTAATACCTATGGACTGAAAATTCACAAAAACGTGGAAAAACGGCAAAATATTGCCTAATTCGATGATATTTTGTTTAAGTCGCATAAAGGAAAAGGGGAAGATAAACGTCAAAATATTGCTAAATTCGATGATTTTTCGTACAAAACAAAATGCAAGAAAACTTGCTTAAAATGCAATATTATGCGAAATTCTGAGATTTGATGGCCAAATCACATATCGTGATACTACATGAAATAGAATCGAAATATTGGTAAAAATGAATATATTTACGTAGTATCAAACTACATGAAAAACGTGAAAAAGTCACTATTTAACCATATTTGAGGATTTTATCTTCAAATCATAGAGAGAGGTTTCGTATTATTTAGATCCAAGAAAAGACTTATGACAATGCTGTTTCCAATACAAATGATAAAAATCAATGTGTTTTCATTAGAATTAACTAAAATGTTCCTGATTTTCCGTTTATATTACCGAGGGAAGATGTACACGTAAAACCGCTCTAATCCGGCTGAAACGTCGATATATGCAATAGAAACAGAACTTCTTCCCTTTTCAATATCTTACTCAGTATTTTAACGAGAAACAAATAGTTGATTGAAAATGAAGTAATTAAGGTTACTATCTAATCAATTATGTGTTTGCATCATTTTTATCGTATATATAATGAATTAATACCTATAGACTGAAAATTCACAAAAACGTGGAAAAACGAAACGTGCGAAATTCTGAGATTTGAAGGCCAAATCACATATCGTGATACTACATGAAATAGTATCGAAATATTGGTAAAAATGAATATATTTACGTAATATCAAACTACATGAAAAACGTGAAAAAGTCACTATTTAACCATATATGAGGATTTTAACTACAAATCATAGAGCGAGGTTTCGTATTATTTAGATCCAAGAAAAGACAAATGACAATGTTGTTTCCAATACAAATGATAAAAATCAATGTGTTTTCATTAGAATTAACTAAAATGTTCCTGATTTTCCGCTTATATTACCGATGGAAGATGTACACGAAAATCGCTCTATTCCGGCTGAAACGTCGATATATGCAATAAAAACAGAACTTCTCCCCTTTTCAATATCTTACTCAGTATTTTAACGAGAAACAAATAGTTGATTGAAAATGAAGTATTTAAGGTTATTATATAATCAATTATGTGTTTGCATCATTTTTATCTTATATATAATGAATTATTACCTATAGACTGAAAATTCACAAAAACGTGGAGAAACGGCAAAATATTGCATAATTCGATGATATTTTGTTTAAATCAAATAAAGGAAAAGGGGATGATAAACGTCAAAATATTGCTAAATTCGATGATTTTTCGTACGAAACAAAATGCAAGAAAACTTGCTTAAAATGCAATATTATGCGAAATTCTGAGCTTTGAAGGCCAAATCACATATCGTGATACTACATGAAATAAAATCGAAATATTGGTAAAAATGAATATATTTGAAAAGGATCAAACTACATGAAAAACGTGAAATAAGTCAATATTTAACCATATTTGAGGATTTTAACTTCAAATCATAGAGCGAGGTTTCGTATTATTTAGATCCAAGAAAAGACATATGACAATGTTGTTTCCAATACAAATGATAAAAATCAATGTGTTTTCATTACAATTAACTAAAATGTTCCTGATTTTCCGTTTATATTACCGAGGGAAGATGTACACGTAAAACCGCTCTAATCCGGCTGAAACGTCGATATATGCAATAAAAACCGAACTTCTCCCCTTTTCAATATCTTACTCAGTATTTTAACGAGAAACAAATAGATGATTGAAAATGAAGTATTTAAGGTTATTATCTAATCAATTATAGGTTTGCAAAATTTTTATCGTATATATATGAATTAATACCCATAGACTGAAAATTCACAAAAACGTGGAAAACGGCAAAATATTGCCTAATTCGATGATATTTTGTTTAAGTCACATAAAGTAAAAGGGGATGATAAATGTCAAAATATTGCTAAATTCGATGATTTTTCGTACGAAACAAAATGCAAGAAAACTTGCATAAAATGCAATATTATGCGAAATTCTGAGATTTGAAGGCCAAATCACATATCGTGATACTACATGAAATAGTATCGAAATATTGGTAAAAATGAATATATTTACGTAATATCAAACTACATGAAAAACGTGAAAAAAGTCACTATTTAACCATATTTGAGGATTTTAACTTCAAATCATAGAGCGAGGTTTCGTATTATTTAGATCCATGAAAAGACAAATGACAATGTTGTTTCCAATATAAATGATAAAAATCAATGTGTTTTCATTAGAATTAACTAAAAGGTTCCTGATTTTCCGTTTATATTACCGATGGAAGATGTACACGAAAATCGCTTTATTCCGGCTGAAACGTCGATATATGCAATGAAACAGAACTTCTCCTCTTTTCAATATCTTACTCAGTATTTTAACGAGAAACAAATAGTTGATTGAAAATGAAGTATTTAAGAATATTATCTAATCAATTATGTGTTTGCATCATTTTTATCGTATATATAATGAATTAATACCTATGGACTGAAAATTCACAAAAACGTGGAAAAACGGCAAAATATTGCCTAATTCGATGATATTTTGTTTAAGTCGCATAAAGGAAAAGGGGAAGATAAACGTCAAAATATTGCTAAATTCGATGATTGTTCGTACGAAACAAAATGCAAGAAAACTTGCTTAAAATGCAATATTATGCGAAATTCTGAGATTTGAAGGCCAAATCACATATCGTAATACTACATAAAATAAAATCGAAATATTGGTAAAAATGAATATATTTACGTAGTATCAAACTACATGAAAAACGTGAAAAAAGTCACCATTTAACCATATTTGAGGATTTTAACTTCAAATCATAGAGCGAGGTTTCGTATTATTTAGATCCAAGAAAAGACATATGACAATGTTGTTTCCAATACAAATGATAAAAATCAATGTGTTTTCATTACAATTAACTAAAATGTTCCTGATTTTCCGTTTATATTACCGAGGGAAGATGTACACGTAAAACCGCTCTAATCCGGCTGAAACGTCGATATATGCAATAAAAACCGAACTTCTCCCCTTTTCAATATCTTACTCAGTATTTTAACGAGAAACAAATAGATGATTGAAAATGAAGTATTTAAGTTTATTATCTAATCAATTATGTGTTTGCATAATTTTTATCGTATATATATGAATTAATACCCATAGACTGAAAATTCACAAAAACGTGGAAAATGGCAAAATATTGCCTAATTCGGTGATATTTTTTTTAAGTCACATAAAGGAAAATGGGAAGATAAACGTCAAAATATTGCTAAATTCGATGATTTTTCGTACAAAACAAAATGCAAGAAAACTTGCTTAAAATGAAATATTATGCGAAATTCTGAGATTTGAAGGCCAAATCACATATCGTGATACTACATGAAATAGTATCATTTTTATCGTATATATAATGAATTAATACCAATGGACTGAAAATTCACAAAAACGTGGAAAAACGGCAAAATATTGCCTAATTCGATGATATTTTGTTTAAGTCGCATAAAGGAAAAGGGGAAGATAAACGTCAAAATATTGCTAAATTCGATGATTTTTCGTACAAAACAAAATGCAAGAAAACTTGCTTAAAATGCAATATTATGCGAAATTCTGAGATTTGAAGGCCAAATCACATATCGTGATACTACATGAAATAGAATCGAAATATTGGTAAAAATGAATATATTTACGTAGTATCAAACTACATGAAAAACGTGAAAAAAGTCACTATTTAACCATATTTGAGGATTTTATCTTCAAATCATAGAGAGAGGTTTCGTATTATTTAGATCCAAGAAAAGACTTATGACAATGCTGTTTCCAATACAAATGATAAAAATCAATGTGTTTTCATTAGAATTAACTAAAATGTTCCTGATTTTCCGTTTATATTACCGAGGGAAGATATACACGTAAAACCGCTCTAATCCGGCTGAAACGTCGATATATGCAAAAAAACAGAACTTCTTCCCTTTTCAATATCTTACTCAGTATTTTAACGAGAAACAAATAGTTGATTGAAAATGAAGTAATTAAGGTTATTATCTAATCAATTATGTGTTTGCATCATTTTTATCGTATATATAATGAATTAATACCTATAGACTGAAAATTCACAAAAACGTGGAAAAACGAAACGTGCGAAATTCTGAGATTTGAAGGCCAAATCACATATCGTGATACTACATGAAATAGTATCGAAATATTGGTAAAAATGAATATATTTACGTAATATCAAACTACATGAAAAACGTGAAAAAGTCACTATTTAACCATATATGAGGATTTTAACTACAAATCATAGAGCGAGGTTTCGTATTATTTAGATCCAATAAAAGACAAATGACAATGTTGTTTCCAATACAAATGATAAAAATCAATGTGTTTTCATTAGAATTAACTAAAATGTTCCTGATTTTCCGCTTATATTACCGATGGAAGATGTACACGAAAATCGCTCTATTCCGGCTGAAACGTCAATATATGCAATAAAAACAGAACTTCTCCCCTTTTCAATATCTTACTCAGTATTTTAACGAGAAACAAATAGTTGATTGAAAATGAAGTATTTAAGGTTATTATATAATCAATTATGTGTTTGCATCATTTTTATCTTATATATAATGAATTAATACCTATGGACTGAAAATTCACAAAAACGTGGAGAAACGGCAAAATATTGCCTAATTCGATGATATTTTGTTTAAATCAAATAAAGGAAAAGGGGATGATAAACGTCAAAATATTGCTAAATTCGATGATTTTTCGTACGAAACAAAATGCAAGAAAACTTGCTTAAAATGCAATATTATGCGAAATTCTGAGCTTTGAAGGCCAAATCACATATCGTGATACTACACGAAATAAAATCGAAATATTGGTAAAAATGAATATATTTGAAAAGGATCAAACTACATGAAAAACGTGAAATAAGTCAATATTTAACCATATTTGAGGATTTTAACTTCAAATCATAGAGCGAGGTTTCGTATTATTTAGATCCAAGAAAAGACATATGACAATGTTGTTTCCAATACAAATGATAAAAATCAATGTGTTTTCATTACAATTAACTAAAATGTTCCTGATTTTCCGTTTATATTACCGAGGGAAGATGTACACGTAAAACCGCTCTAATCCGGCTGAAACGTCGATATATGCAATAAAAACCGAACTTCTCCCCTTTCAATATCTTACTCAGTATTTTAACGAGAAACAAATAGATGATTGAAAATGAAGTATTTAAGGTTATTATCTAATCAATTATAGGTTTGCATAATTTTTATCGTATATATATGAATTAATAC